>NW_021319205.1:5581595-5625205 GCF_001605985.2 Dendrobium catenatum | reverse complement strand
CCGAGGCCGAATTTTTGGAGCCCACAGGGTAATCAATCAACAATTATTGCGCGAGGGAGTAATCATTGTTGATTGCTTATATCGACAGTGGGACCCACACATCAGACACTTAACCCAGTCAGCAGCGCGATGCAGCCACCCGATTTCCCGCTAATCCGGATGAATAGTTATGATCACGACGGACTGAGATCCGAGCATTCAGGCGGATCACGCGGTTACACAGGACCACAATGCTACTAGATCCGAGCTGTTAATCTGAGGATCAATGGCTCAAAAGGCTGGCGATGCATGCACGTGTAGTTCTAAAGCCCTAAACAAATAATGGCTTCGTTCTCACAAACGACTGAATGGAATTCTATGAAATTTTAAACCTAAGTAATAGAGATGAGAAGCATTCATGGCGAAAAAATTTCACAGTCTAAAATGCTCTAAATGAAAAGTTAAATAAATATGTGTAGTGACCTAGGGTTAGCAATATACCTCAATCCACATAGTGGATTCAGGAGATCTTGGGCTTATTGCACTTGTAGATTGTCCATGCATAATTCCCTAGTTGATGTCGAGCTTCGAAACACCTTCGATCGAATAGAAATTGTCTTGGAAATAATATGGTCACGAGTCACCGGAGATCTCGCCGGTGGTGGCCTTGACCGATCTAGTTTGACTTATGAAGGGTGGAGGAAGGTTGTGGGAGCTCTCAAACCAAATCTTGGGGGCTGAGGTTGCTTGGAGAGATAGCAAGAGCAAAAAGTCCAAAACTAAACCTAATTTCTCCTATTTAAATCCCCTATCCCTATCATGGATGGCTAGATTGAATCTATCATCAATTGGGAGGAAAACCAGGCTTAGGGGCTGTGGTTTGAATCAAGAGCTCATTTAGAAACCATTAGCCCCATTAAAAGGGATTAATTTGGGCTTTAATGGGTTGAATTGACATATTACGGGCTTAGTTTGACCAAGACAGAGTTTGACTTGGTCAAACCAATCAATTAGGTCAAATGAGTGAGGGTTTTGAGCAAGAGATGGCTTTAAATGGGAATAAAATCAATCTGGGCTCAAACAAGATAGATGGGTCAACCAGGTTGACCCATGACTCTGATCTAAGCTCAACAAAGTTGGTCTGACCCTCTAAGTCCAGTAGAGTGGAGAATTGAGCTTGAGCAGCTCTGAAATTTATTTGAGATCAAATAAAAGTGGTTTGGGTCAACTCAAGTTGACTTGGTCAACAAGGTTGACCTAGGGCACATGCCTGGGCCCAATGGGTTGGGTCTGACCCATTGGGTCCAGTGGAGATTGGATCTGAGCTAAAGAGAGGTCAAAACCCATACGATAGGTGGTGATTAAATATCATACCTTATAGGAATCAGATCTTCCAGTACGATCATCTCCGATTGTCATATACTGTCTGATTGAATAATTTTACTATAATTAAGCTCCTAATCATATGATAAATTTAGGCATGATTGTTATTATTATGAGAGTAAAAAATTGAATTATTTTAATAATAACTAAAACTGTCTTTGGCATCCATTTTGATGATTTCTACAGATTGCCCTATATGATGTCAATCATACAGTACGATAAGTTCAAATTGCATTAATATTAAAATTAATCATTTTGGTGAGCTGATCATACAATATGGTGTAAATTATACACTAGTATTTGTTCATAAATTTGAACATCTAATTCTTATCCAATCTTACTCCCTTAAGTATATGCGTGCATGGTGACCATGCTAACAAACACCATTATAGGACTTGACTTAAGAAATAAAAAATACATCAATGAGTATTGCAAATTCTTTACAACATAATTTATTCTACCTAATCTTGAGTCTTGAATTATCATTGGATGGTGCTTGGTGTTCCTGAAATATTAGTACACACATAAATAAATATAGAATACAAATACTTAAAGATATAAATATGTGACCCACAATCTGTGTTATCATCAAAAACATAAACTCGTGAGCTCGAGTTGCAACATCTTTTGAATGAAAAAATTTAGGATGACGCTATCCTTGGTTACTTTATCAATTTTTGTACTATGGAGAATATTGACAGAGATAAAATAGTGCCAGGCCTTGGAGGTTTAATTCATATAGGAGATAGTGAAATTAATGATTCTCTCTTCTTTAATTTTCCACCTAGCTCCACTATTTGGTCCACAAAGAAAATCTAGAATATCATTGGAATAAAAAAGTATATGGATAAAAAAAAAATATTTATTAAATTTCATATCTTGCACTTTGAGGATTATATTAATAATGGAAAAGTCAAAAGGTACCAATCTCCCTCTCACATAACATTTGGAATTAGAAACCCCCTTTCCATTGGCAAAACATTCACGTACAATATTAATAATAGCCGCAAATGGTTCCTCATAGAAATGAACCCAACCTTTAGCAGAACTGGTTTGAAGGATTAGTTGGGTTGGGTTAAGGAAACCATGCTTAGGGATCAAAGGTTTAGTGATTACCTAATATGTATATATAGTTGTGGTTGCCTCACAAAAAAATTAGTACTATCATAGGTGGCAGCTCTCTTCTTCCATGGTCTAGAGGTTTTGGTCCATTGCTATAAAGAAAAGCTTAAGAGTAGAGAAGAGAAATGGATGGAATGAAAGGTGAAATGAAATCAAAATGATAAGCCAATTTATAAACATTGAAGCATTGTGGCACTGAAAGGTATGGCGCCGCAACACTTAATGCATGTACTAAATGAAAAAATGGTTAGATTCAAACACTAGAGTAGTTCAGGCCATATGGTGCTAGTTCTAGAAATTTAAAATGACCTTTTAGAAATAGGCCATTACTGCAGTGTTGCTATAGGTCAGCACAACAACAATCATGTATAGTGACCACTACGGTGTTAATAGTACTGCAGTGATGAGAATGATGTGGCACCGTGGAGTTAGTTATAGTGTTGTAATGCTTACCTGAAATCATTAATGTGACTTTTAATCTATACAATTTATTTTAACTAATGATTTTATAGCGCTTATTAACTAAGTTTTACTGGCACTGTGACGCTTCAAAGATAAGTGCCGGGGTGCTAGCTTATATAATTAATAAAGCTCTTAAATTTTAATTCATGGAACCATACTAAAATAAACACAAGTGTTATGGTGCTATAATATCTACTGCCACGATGCTTAAATTACATAATGCAAACATAACTGATGACTTAACTATTAATGCAAAATGCAACGTAATGTAAATAACAGCAATACTAAATATAATATAGTTATATTATTAATAAAGTGTGGGTAGGTATAATTAAATAATTAATTTATTAATATAGTAGATTTATAAATAAAATAAATTCTTTTGTGGCAACGGTGCCAAGAACTTGATGGGGTGGTGGAGTAACCTAAAAAATTATGAAATTATTTTAGGCTCTATCAATCCCTAAATAATGCTATGGTTTTCTTTAATATAAAAATTATTAAATCCCCACTTAATATATGCAAATATATGTGTAGAATCAAATAATATAGTGATAGAGTATAGTATCAATCCTATGACGAATAATGTTTACTAGCAAAATACTAGTACTGTTTACTTCAACTATAATGATTATCCTACTCAATTAAAATAAGTTTTGGTGGAGATTCAACTACTTCTTTTAAAATCAAAGATAATTTAAATGAAATGCTATTTGAATAAATAGTTTTGGATTGATGGAATGTAAATATAATATAATTCTTAATGATTCTCTTTTATATTGATGATATTCACAGCATATGTATCATGAACTGCTCAATAAAACGTGAAGAGAAAAATGATATATGTAACTCTTCCAACCTCAATACCACTCTAAACTCCCATATTCTATCTCCCTATGAAAATCTTAAAAGTGTAAGTAAAGAATGTACTATTAAAACCCCATCATGATAATTCACCTCTATAAATTTGATACATGACAAGTATTATGCCTATGCTTACATCATACCAATCCAACATACATGGTTGTGACTTCTTTCCTATTCCTAGGCTCTATATTACACTTGATATTAACTACACAAACCACCACTATATATATATTAAATGAGGTTTTCATATAATAAAAATATTATGAAATTATTGACGAAGAGAACTCGTTAGTCCGCCCATCATTTACAACAACAATTTAAAATTAGAGAATTTAGCTAGACATATAGAATAAGTGAAGCATATTAATTTTCATTAATTGCACAAAAGAAAGAAAGTATAAAAGAAAATATATCACTGGATGGTTGATTGATCTACTCTACACTCCTCCTTAAATTTATAGAATTACTTCCATTAACACAAGCCAAACACTCTACTGTAATATATCTAGTACTTCTCTGAATTCCCTTTGTTGTCACTCCTAAGAAAAAAATCAAAGAAGCACTGTAGAGACTAAAATTAAATAATTAATTGAATTCCTCTACTAATTTTACAAATTTACCATTTATAAAAAAAACATAAAAAATGCTGGGGTCATGGCGCTCGAGTCAATTATAGTGCAGCACCCATAAAATGAACTAGTATCACAATATTATTGAAGGGCTTTCTCTGCTATAATGCTTGCTGACATGGACCTTTGTGTAATGAATTGACTCATTACTAGAAAATCATGGTTTGAATAGTTACAACTTTAATGTCATGGCGCTACTAACGGTTAAGCGCTTAGATGTCCATGTTGCACTCCCTTGACTTAGTAGCTCAAAAATTTGGTGCTGCATTGTTGTGCAGATAGAGGTTGGTCATTATGACACTGACTACTCCAATATTGTGGCACTTTAATAATTGGTTGGGCTTTATGACACTGACTCTTTTGATGTTATAGCATTGTAAAATAGAGACCAGGCATTGCCATGTCCATATTCAGGCGCTTCGGTGGTGTCTATGATGGCATCATAATGATATTATGTCTGATACTGTGGTGATGTACCATGTTTGAAAATTTTGCACATTCTTCTATTTTCTTGCACAAATACAACTAAAATAATACATTTTTATTGATAATTTAACATATAAAATTTAATATTATTTATATGTATTAGTGTCCCACCTCCGTCATTTTTTAACTACGATCCCTCTGACCATCATTGCCTATCGAATCACTGACTATGATACCTTTGACCATCTTGGCTAGTCAACTACAATCCCTCCATTACAGATCGACTTCCATGCCCCAGTCCTCCATCGCTTATCAACCATGGTTCCTCTGACCATCGTCTCCTGTTAATGATGGTTCCTATAATCTCCATCACCAACCAATTAATGTCCCTTTAACCTTCATCACCCATCAACTATGGTCCCTTCTACCACTATTGCCTACTGACTATGATCCCTCTAACAGCTATTGCTCATTGATTACAGTACCTCTAACCTTCGTAGCTTATTTAAAATAGTCCCTCTAACCTCCAATACCCGCCAACTATGATCCCTATGATCACCCCACCTACTTATTAAGGTCTCTCTGACCTCTATCCTTGCTGATTATAATCCCTTGAACCTCTATCGTTGCTAACTATAGCCCCTCCCACCACCATTGCCCACTGACTACGATCTCTCCCACTACCATCCGCCACTGACTACGGTCCATCTAACCATCATTGCCTATTAACTTGTTGACTATGATCTCTCTGACCATCATGGCCAATCAACTATAACCCCTCTTACTATGACCCTTCCATTTATGGTCCGTCCAATATTTATCACTCACCAACCACGATCCCTATGACATTATTCACCCAACCAACTATGGTCCCTATGACCAATGTCACCTACTATATACCCTCACTCTGACCATTTTTTCCTACCAATTATGATTCCTTAGTCTTCTATTGCCAGCCAACTAAGGTCCCTCTGACCTCCATCGCCTACCGACTATGATCCCTCCAACCACAGTCACCCACCATATATTAACCCTTTAATCCTCATTACCCATTAACTATGGTCCCTCCAATCTTTATTCTTGCCAACTATGCCCTCTTAGATCCCCGTCGCCTGCCAAATATGGCCTTATCGACCCTAATAGCCTATTAGTTATAGTCCTTATAAACACCATCAACCATAAACTATATTCCCTCCAACCTCCATCGCCTACCAACTATGGTCCCTCTGATCTCTTTCACTCACTGACCATGGTCCCTATGACCTCCGTAGCCTACCAACTATATTCCATCAAACCATCATTGACTATTGATTATCTCCCCTCTGACCTTTGTTATTTATCAACTAAGGTCTCTCTAACCTCTATCGCCTATCAATTATGGTCCCTTTTAAAAGTTTGAGTAGGTTGTTAGACCTTATTAAACTGTGCCAAGGCTAACCAAGAGGGTGGGTGAAATGGTAATTTAAAAAAAAAATTGGTTTTTTAAAAACCATTTTTAAAAAGTTTAAAGGATAATCTTGAAATATGCAGTTGGGTAATAAACTAATTATCACAATTAGTTTTTCAACCATAAAATTTTAAAGGGTAGAAGAAAAAAAAAGTAAAGTGATTAGAAGAATACTAAATTTATAGTGAATCGATCCAAACTAGACCTATATCCACTCCCTGGAGACTCATTCTCTAGGTATTGCACTAAATTTAAGTCTCTCTTTTTTCCCCCAGAGTAAGGCAAAGAATCCCATACAAACTCTCTTCCACTAACCCGGTGCGGTAGAGTATTGACTTCCTTCCTCACCCTCCTGGTGACGGTAGAGTATAATCTTCCTTTGTCACCCTCCTGGTGATGGTAGAGTATCGACATCCTTTATCACCCTCCTGGTGATGGTAGAATATCGATGTCCTTTCTCACCCTCCTTGTGATGGTAGATTACCGCGACACAATGTTAAAGATCTTCTCTCAAAATCCTCCATAGGATATGGGAAAAAATTTGAAGAAGATAAAATGATTATCTCTTCGGGCAACCTTTTGAATCCCACGCAACTCACCACACTTGATCTCTCACACTTCACTCTCATAATCTCTCCCAAACACTTACACTCAAAGGCCACTCTTAAGAGAAAATCATAGAAAAGGAATATAGTGTCCATTTTTAGGACTCTTATATATGAAACACAAGAAAAACCTTCTAAAAATAGAAAATTACAAGTCAATCAACCTAGGATCATACAATATGATCAAGGATCATTTGTACAAATAGTTCAAAAATCCATGTATGATCCTGCACAAACCTTATTTCACACTCTATTAGTCCTCTGTATGAACTAGCATCATATTGTATGAACAGTTCAAAACTGAACTGATTTATCTTGTATGATCTTGTTTAAACCTTATTTCATACTCTATCAGTTGTCTGTACGAACCAACATCATACAGTATGAATAGTTTACACAAATCATGCTTCATTTGAAATGAACGTGGATGACCCTATTTCTTGCTTTGTAAGTCGTCTGTATGAATTGACTTCTTATAGTACGAACAGATTAAAAATAGATCAATTCATTTGGGATGAACTAGTATGCAACTAATTTCGTACTCTTTCAATTGTCTATACAAAATTACACCGTATAGTATGAACAATGCAAAAGTACAAGACATGATTTGATTAACATCTTTTTTAGAGGAAAAATGTAACAAGTAATCCAATAAGATTAGTTTTAAAATTTTAAGCTTTAATACGGTTACTCAATTATTATCACACTATCTCAGACTCATGAAAAATAAAAAATTTACATACTTTATTACATGAAATCTTAATCTATTTTGTCTTGAAGTCTTTAATAGTATGAAGTATGATTTCTTGAAATATTAGTTCACACAAATAGCAATTAGAAAATGTCCAGTACATGCTTAGGAGAAATAATAAAATTAATCAGAACAATAATATTTTTTTATCATAAAAAATACATTCTCAAGATCGATTCGTGAGTTGTAATAATCTCCCCCTTTTTTATAATGAAAAAAAGTACTTATTATTTGAATTACAAATAAAATTCTTTTCTCCTAAACTCCCCATCAAAGAAGTAAAAAATAAATAATATGTATAAAAATTTCATCCCAATTTTTAGTTTTTTTTAATAAAAAAAAAACAAAGTATGCAAAATACAAGAAAATATAAGGAAACCAAAATCCATAAACCATAAACAACCTCCCCGTGAAAACATTAATTCTAAACAAATCAAAACATAAAACCAAAAGACTTCAAATAGAACAGAACACAAATAATAATTCAAACTAAAAAACAAATAATAATCTCCCCCTATTTTGTCATCAAAAAAAAAAAAGAAAAGAAAAAATCCAACAAAAAAGAATAAATTGCTATAAACAAATCTAATGGATGATTAAGAAGAGAATTTTAAACTATTTGTATAGACAATATTAAAATCCAGATTAGAAAAGAAACACTCAAATTTTAAATCAAATAATAATTTAGATAAGAAAAGTTAAACATGTTCAATATTCACTCTAGAAAGAAAAAATATCAAATAGAATAATCATCACAAAATTAATTAAATTGAGATCTTATAGTTTAAAATTCAATTGTTGAAATTATCAATTAATGCAAGGATGTTTCTAAGAATGTAATTATATAAATGAACTAAATGTAGTGTAGGCTCATTTTATGCCTCTTTATGAGTAAGAAATATTTAAGTGGTAAACATTGCACATCTTTTTGTTTTGGGCTTCTTTTCAAATATTGCGATATTATGCATCTTTTCATGTTGGGCTCATTTTGTGCCTCTTTTCAAATTTTGGCACACTTTGTGCAACTTTTGACATTTCATTTTTTCCACAACCTAATTAAGTAAATCTTAGCTTGTGTGATTATCTTCCAAATAAAAGAAAAACTTTTCTCGTATAAAGAACAATAATCCACAAAAATAAAATCTTATTATCAAGTATAGAATCAACACATTGAATAAGAATATAAAAGAAACACAAGTTATTAATTTTTTAATAATTATAACTATAAGATACAAATCTTTTAGAACACTAAATGATCTTATTAACAAAATATATTTTTTAAATTTTTGATAAAAAAATAGTTTTGTTAGGAAACTAAGTTGTAGTGCAAAATATTTAAAAGTATTCATTTAGATCAACATTAGTAATTTGCACAATATAAACTTAAGAATAGTTTAAGATGATTAAAGAACAAACAAGCATTTCATTAAACATAGAGTCCAAATACAGTCAATACAAAAAAATAAAACCTCACAAAGCCATCACATGAGTACATTAAGAAACAAAACATACATCAAGTACAACAAAAAATGAAAATAGTACCCCAGAGAATCCTTATCTAGAGGTGGCTGAGGAGAAGTGACATAGAAAAGAAGTTGATTGTAGCTACTTAATTATTCAAAGAGTCAAACTATCCTCTGACCTAGCCCATATCTTCATTATATCTTGCATCCTGCTGGTCTAATCAAGTCTCAATATAATTAAATTATTGGTCAAAATGAGATTCAAGTCTATCAAATTACTGGACCATTTCTTTATAGAAATGATAATCTGGTCCAAGAGCATGTACAGGTGAATGAGCAGGTGGAGGTGTAGGTGTAGGTCCTTTTTTATAAAAATCTTCTCCTTCATCCCCTTGGTCCAAGTTAAAAAGAGAATGGAAGGAAGCATCAGTGAAATAGATTGGAAGCTAAGTAGGTGGATCCAGAAGAATCAAGTTGTAGTTCTTTTCAAAAATATAGGCCACCAAATGTCCTAAAGCCACATTTTTCTTTCTTCTATTATTAGGAAGTCTAATATTAGTCAGCTTATAGATGTAGTCCAGAACAAATTGGGCTTCATCTATTGGAGTGTTTATCATAATAAGATATATAACTATAGAAAGTAAAGGAGTTAGGTTGATACGTTCACCAGCTTTAGGAATAATAGAAGTCCGTAATACATGCTGGATGATCTTAGCATTTTGATTCAAGGTGTACACACGAGATAGATGATTGACTGAAGCGACACCTCTAAGGGTTTGATTAATTATAGACTAGTCAAAATCAAACCTAGAAGTCATTGTGTGTGCCCTTACCCCTTCCATTCTAAGGTTTATGTAGGTGGCTAAATCTTTCTTGGTGATCTCTACTCTCTCTCTCTCTTTTTTTTTTAAAGAAATGCTACTTTGCATTAAAAGCCAAATAAAACCCCTTATTACAAACTACTCAAGTAACTCCTAAAGAATCACATTCCTCCTTCAAGAATAACAAGAAAGAAGGAGGAATCTCGTCAACACTAAGATCATTCCAAATAAAAGACAATTTTAAAGCCAAATTAGCACAAATATCCACTAATTTGTTACAATCTCTATTAGAAAAAGAAAACAAAACTTGGTTGAAATCTTGTAAGAAAGCCAAATTATCTTCAATTCTTTTATTCACCTTCAAGCTCTTCACCGCCAATTGAAGAACTTTTATGATATTGAAGTTATCCCCTTCAATAATAACTCCTTGAGCTTCAAACATCCAATCCCGTATGATGTTTTTTAAATAATAGACCGCCAACAATTCCACATGGGCAATTTCCCAATGCAAAAAATGAGCTCCAAAAGCTACCAAGAATCTTCCTTTGTTATCCCTCACCATGCCTCCAATTCCAGCCATATTATTACTCTTAAGTGAGGCATCCACATTTATCTTTATCCACCCAGGTGGAGGAGGATGCCAAAAAGAAAACAGCTTGCGCTGGTTGACATCCCAGTTGCCCAGATAGAAATTAATAAAATTGCTCATTGTAGCCAAAGACACTGAATTTGCAGAAATTACATTGACCGAATCTTCTATACCTGCATGTACCAGTTTGCATCTACTCTTCCAAACGAGAAAAGCAGTTGTACAATAGATATTTGCAATGAAAGGTTTCTTACCAGCATACCTCTATAATCCTTCTAAGCAAGCTAAAATATTATCAAACACAGGTACCTAAAATCCCCAACTATTAAGAAGAGAAATCATATTTCAAAACTTCGAACATCTCCCAGCAATATGGGAGCTATCCACTTCTTCTTCACAACCACTCGGACAACCCGAAAAGTTGCTCAATCTCCTCCTCAATAGAAAAGCATTTGATGGGATTGCATCATTACAAAGCCTCCACCAAAAGAGTTCAATTTTCAGTCTTAATTTTAATTTTTTCATCCAAGTCCAGTGAGAAATCTCTCCACTGTGCTCTATTACTGCTTCAAAAGACAGGGCAGCAATAGATTAACCTGAACATTTTGATTTTAGCTCCATAAGATCTGATCTCCTTCCAGCATCAATAGAAATTTGTGTAATAAGATTCACCAGCTGCTCCCCAAAGATGATCTGGAGTTGATCAACATTCGTCTGTCCATCCAAGATGAATGAGCTAAGATTGAAATCAGTTGTTTCCAGATTATTTTCAAAAGTCATCCATTTTGATAAGCACTTGTCTAATATCCATGAATCATACATCCAATTGATAGAATTACCATTACAAACATTCCATCTAACAATGTTTCTAAGATAATTAGGTCCCATAGTAATAATCTTCCATGTATGAGAACATTCCTTTTTCACTGGGACCGTCCAAATATCACCTCCATATTTGGCTCTCAGAATTTGGTTCAGCAAGGAGTTTGGCTTCATATAGAAATCCCATGCAAACTTTTCCCGAAGAGGTCCTACCTTGGAAACTATCAAGAATAAACCATGACCACCTTCATTCTTTGGCTTACAAAGTAGTTCCCAAGAAGCATAATGCAGCCCTGCACTTCCATTATTTTTACTCCACAAGAATCCTCTACACATTTTATCAAACTCTTTAAGTATACTCAATGGAACTAACGAAAGAGAAGATAAAAACATAGGTAAAGAGAGGAAGGAAGATTTAACCAATACCAACTTTCCTTCCAAAGAAATACAATTTTTCCCCCAAGTGTTCAATTTATTAGCAGCAACCTCCACAAGCTTCAAAAAATCTGAAGCCACCAACCTTCTCAAGGACATCTTCACACCAAGATAACTCAACTCCTTTACCATCTTGAACCTGAGAAGTTTTAAAATTTTATTCTGAATCCTTCGGTTGGTATGTTTCCCAAATAGAATTATAGACTTTGATTGATTAATATGACCCGACAATTTACAATAACTGGTAATGATATTCTTCAACTCCTTAATCTCCTTTACCTTAGATTCTGAGAAGATTCAGATATCATCGGCATAGAGTAAATGAGATACTCTAGGAGCTTTAGGAGTAATAGAAATTTGCACACCACCTCTCCTTCGATATAATGCATCAGACAAAATTTGAGAGCATAGAATAAACAAATAGGGTGATAAAGGACACCCTTGTCTAATACCACTCCTCCCTACAATCCAATCAGATTTTCTCCCATTGATCAAAATGCAATACTTAGGATCAAATACACATTGCAATAAAATCTCCATAAACTTACTAGGAAAGTTAAAATGAATAAGAACATGCCTCAAAGCTTGCCACCCCATACTATCATATGCTTGCTCCATGTCAAGTTTGATTGCCAAAAGACCATTTATAGCTTTAGAACACCGGAATTTGTTGAAGACTTCTTGAGCCAACAACACATGTTCTGACATGGATTAGCCTCTAATGAAAGTAGCTTGGTCCACCGATATGATCTTATGAATTATCTTCTCCAATCTATTCAATAGCATCTTTGCAATGATTTTATAAATGGTCATACAAAGGCTAATATGTCGGAAGTTAGAAGCCACCCGAGGATTATGGATCTTTGGAATTAAGACAATCAATGTCCACTTTCACGACTGGTGCATAGCCCCTATAGACAGGAAATGGTTCATAGCTAGCCAAACATCATTTTTAATCCATTTCCAAAAATCTTTAATGAATGAGAAGGTGATTCCATCCAAACCAGGGAAATATTTCTCCCAGACTGGTCCACGACCACCTGGAGCTCCTCCCACATGAAATCAACATCAAGAATACTTTGATCAACATCATTAATAACTGCAGAAGGCACCGGCCAGCCATTCAGTAGGCAGTCCCTATGCTGCCATTTCAGTTTAAAAATTTTTGAAAATGTTTTCTAAATTTCAGCTTCATCCTCCGTCACAGTACATGTATTGGTTTTTATATTACTAATCCAGTTATTATTTCTTCTGGCATTCACAAATGCATGAAAAAACGAAGAATTATTGTCCCCTTCTTCCAACCATTTTGCTTTTGCTCTTTGCCTCCACCAAGTATTAAGCCGGGTAAGGGTAATATTGAGCTCATTGATTTTGTATCTTAAAAGATGCAGCCTTTCAAATGATATCCAACCTTCTTCCTCCTCCATTTGTATTTCCAGAATTTATTCCTTCAGCTTGTCCCATAATAAGTTCAGATTTTTGAACTTAGCTTTACTCCATAAAAAAAGAGCTCTTAAAGTTCTTTTGAACTATAAATTTAAGGATGAAGCCGGGTCACTCCCACTGTTTTTCTTCCAAGTTTTCTCCACTATAGCAGCAGACCATGGTAAGAAGCCCAAGCTTCTTCATAACATATCTCTTTGTTATAAAACTACATTGGTTTGAAAATATGTAGAAGAATAGGACAATGGTTCGAAGCTATACGGGACACATGTTTCACCAAGGCAAGATGAATGGAGTTCAAAGCTATGGAGTTAATAAGGCATCTGTAAATTTTCTAAAATTTGAGCTACTTCGAATTTATTGTTGCACCAAGTGAATTTGGGTCCCATCGACCCAACCTCATGAAGATAATTGTTGATCATGATTTTTTTCAAATCCTTTGAGCCTTGAGACATAATGAATTTTTTCCCACCTCTTTTCTCATCTTGGGAAAGAACACAGTTAAAATCTCCTCCCACCACTATTGGCAAATCAACAGAGCAATGTCTCTCTCAGCAGTCCCATAAAGCTTCCTATCCTGAGCATTAGTACTCCCATACACATTAGCAACCATCCAGCATCCCTTGCTAAGAACCTCCAGTTTCCCCATAATCACTTGAGTTGACACTTCAATCACTGAGAAAGATGCTAAGTCCTTTCTCCATTATACCATCAATCCTCCCGAGAGACCTTCAGAAGGAACCATATAAGATTCCCAGTTGTTACCAATAAATTTGAAAATTTGAAAATTATCCAAAAAACTTATCTTTGTTTCCATCAATCCTACAAAAAAAAAAAAAAACATTGTGATCTTTAGCACCTCCTTCAGATATAGAGCAGCCTCCACTTTCTTGGCTCCTTTACAATTCCAGAAAACCAAAGAAGTCATTACTTAAAGATGGGGGAAGGACCCCCATACTTTTTAGCTTTTCCACTATCCATCTTTCTATTATGAGAAATTATATTGCTCGAACCAAGAGATTTAAGCTCTTTAGCAAGCTTAACTTTCTTATCAGAGGAAAGATTTCCAACCACAGCCATATTTGAATTTGATAGCCGCTTACCCGTCTCCTGATTTAATTTGGGCTTCCCATCACACATAGAATCCGCGCCTACTGTAAAACCCTTATCACTTCCTACAATTTCCCCTTCTTCAGCACACCCATCCTCATAACACCCGGCTACCTCGGTAGGTCTTGTTTCATCCAAACAAGATAATAATTCAAATTTGACTTTAATAGCAGATTCAACTTTTATTACCTCCTCCTGATGATCTTCTAGAACAACATATGGAGGATCCTCAGTAGCACCTTCCTTGGTAGCTTCTCCCAGCTCTTCCAGATTTTTTATGACAGATCCGGTTTAGTTCCCATACTGTCACCTTCTAATTCACCACCTTTCTTTGAATTGGACAGACCAAACTTGGGAATATAAATCTTCTTCATTGGAACAAAGATTTTATTAAAAAAACCCCTATTTTCTACCACTTTTTAAGCCTTCTGTTTCCATAACTTACCTGAATTCAAGGACCGTTATCAGCTTTCCCACCATCAGCATTTGTTCTCTCTGCACCTGCTTGTATGACCCATGCTTCAAATACTTCGGCTGCATCTATAGGCCCTATATCAACTCCTTTCTCTGTTTTAGAATCAGCACAATTTGCTAAGGTAAGGCCAATCTTGCCACACTCACAACAAATTTTTGAAACTCCTTCATACTCCACTTTTTAATAAAATTTTCCAGCCAAGCCTTCCACCCAAATACCAGATGGTAACTTCATATCTAAGAGAATGCACACACATACCCTTGTAAACTCCCTTCTACTCCATTGGAACATATTCCCATCAAGGAGGTAGGGCTTGCCAATCATAGAAGCAATTCTACAAATGTTCACCTCATCCAAGCACTGAAGAGGTAAATTAGGCAGCCTTATCCACACATGAGTTGAAATGCCTTTAAGAGAAGTTGGATTGAAGGTAGCTGACCATTTGTCCAACCCCAAAACCTGTCCTCTAATCCCCCAAGGACCACCAGTTAAAATACTCTCCAAGTCATTTGAGTCTTCAAAAGAACATATCATCCAGCCAAGCCCCAATCCAGTAATGTGGAAGTTCCTAAACCTATTCCACTGCCTCCTTAAATTCGTGCTCACCAAATGGAATGGAATGCTATCACCAAAAATTTTCACTACTATAGCTTTCTCTAGCCTTCTAGCATTCTCAATCTCCTCAGCATGTAAAATCACACCCTTCCCATCTTCATATAAAAAAGAAACCAATTCAAGATTATCAACTTTAACATTCTATTTTTTATTCCAGACAGACTGGACAATTACTTTGCTCCATTTGTTCGCAGATTGAGATGCCTTAAACATATTGGAAATTTTCTCCTATGGAGCACTCCTTGAATTATCAACATCCTTCTTTTGCCTCAAAACCTCATCCACCATGTCTCCATTCAGAATATTGCCTTCCAACTGAGGGGATACAATTACATCACTCCGGGTCGATGAAGACAGCAAAGAAGTAGAATTAAAACATTTGTTTGAGTAGATCCTCAACCCGTCCGAGATGGCTGAGGAAGAAGCTTCCAAATTAAGATTTCTGATCACCTTCTTATCTCCTTCATGAATTTTAGAAGCTTTCGGACTAGCAAATATATCATCCTTCATAATCTCCTTCCCTTTTCCTAGAATAGAAATGGGAGTCTCCTTTTTTAACAATAAGCCGCCCTCATTGATGATCAAAAGTTTCTCTTTAAGACTTTTGAAATTCTTGTTGAACACATCCAAAGCTTTAGAACCTCCATTGAATACGTCTGAAGCTTGTTGCACCAAAACTGAAAGACCCTTTCTATAATTCGCCCAAGCTTCCGAAGATAGAAAACATTTTCGTTCTATCTGCACCACCCAAGGCCGCCGGAGTTCCGGCTGATCGCTGGACAAACCATCCACAAAAAAGGAGGACCATCAAATTCAAAACAAACTAACAGAATAAATTTTTGGAAACCCAGACTCTCTCTCACTAACTTGCCAATCGATCAGGACTATTGGACCAAGTTGGATCACCTCCAAACTCTCTATTTATAAACATAAGATGATATCCTGGTATAGTTTTCATTCATTCTCAGATTTGTAAGGAAATAGTGAAATGTATCATGATGGAAAGTATAGATTAAGGTGAGAAATGAAAGAGACTTGTGTAGAATAAAAAAGAGGCATTACAGAAAATATATGTCTCTTTAGATAATGAGGTGAGATAGAGTCATCTGCATCTCAAAGAAATGCATGTTGGCTTCTTCATTATCTTTGGAAAGGAAGTTCTCATCTAGTTGACTAGAATGAGAGGAAGATCCTTTGGAGGTTCGTGCTCTCTTACTGCTACTTGCCATTAAGAGAGTTTGAATATAAGATGGTTTGAGATTGAAAGAGATTGTAATGAAAAACCAACAAATATCTTCCAATTTAAAGAAAATTATATGATTTATAGTACGAAAAGGGTTCGTACGTACGACTATGCATTCATACGGGACGAAAATTGTTTCGTAAATACAAAATAAAATTGCTAAAAATGAAATGACTTTTCATAAATTGCCATTTCAGAGGAGTCATTTCATAAAGATTTTTGACCAAAATAATCGTACAAATGAATACGTGTTTGTCCAGGATGATTAGACAATAATGATCATATTCTAGTAGTTTGGTTTGTCCACATACATAATAAAAAGAGGATCATATAGACGAACCTATATGATGTAGCTCAATTTCTCTTTTAGTCACATAATATCTAATAAAGTGATGTCTTATATCTATATATTTGGTTCTAAAGTGTTGAATATGATTCTTTAAAATGCATATGGCACTTGTATTATCACAGAAAATTAGAATAGTGCTAATAAAAAATCCTAAATCAATAAGTTATAGTTTTAATAAAGAACCTACGCAACACAACTACCTAAGGCAATGTATTATGCTTAAGTAGTAAAAAGAGCTACTGAATTCTATTTTCTATTAAATTAGAAAACTAAAGAGTTTTTAATGTATTGACAAGTTCCAGAAGTACTTTTTTGATCAATGCTAAATCCTTCAAAATCTGAATCTGAATATCCAATAATTTCAAAAGAAGAGTTGTGCCTTCGTTACAAAATCCCTAAGTTTTTAGTTTTCAAAAGATATCACAGAATTTTTTTAATAACAGTTAAATGGGATTCCTTTAGATCAAATTGAAATCTAGCATAAAGATAAACACTAAATATGATATCCGATCTTCTAGAGGTTAAGTAAAGTAATAATCCAGTTATTTCACAAAATTTCTTTTGATCAATAGATTTCCCCTTAGAGTCTTTGTCTAATTACAATAAGGAACTCATTGTTGTACTTATTATTTTATCATCATTCATTTCATATTTCTTAAGGATATCCTTAATAAATTTTAACTGACACAAAAATGTGTCATCCTCTTTCTACTTTATGCTAAAACCAAGAAAGTAACTCAAGTATCCCATTAAACTTATTTTAAATTCACTAATTATTTTTGAAAAATCATCATAATAATTTTTTTATTGGATCCAAATAAGATATCATCAACATATATTTGAACAATGAATATATCATATCCTAATCTTTTTAAGAAGAGAGTGGTGTCCACACTTCCTTTAATAAATGATCTTTTTAGTAGGAACATGCTTAGCCTTTCATACCATGCCCTAGGTGCCTTATTTATTCCATATAATATCTTTTTCAATTCAAACAAATGTTTAGGGAATTATAGATTTTTAAAACATGGAGGTTGTCAATATAAACATCCTCTTATATCACCCCAATAAGAAAGACACTTTTAATATCCATTTGAAATAATTGAAAAACTTTAAAACAGATAAAGGTTAGTAGTACCCTTATCCCTTCAAGTCTGTCAACAAGGGAAAACATTTCCTAAAAATTAAACCCTTCTATTTGATTGTACCTCTTGGCCACCAATCTTTCTTTATTCCTAACCACAACACCTGAATCATTCATCTTGTTTTAGAAAACCCACTTAATTCCAACAACACTTTGATTTTTTAGGGCTTTCAATTAACTCCTAAATTTCATTTCTAACAAATTGATTCAACTCTTCCTGCATGGTTAAAATCCAAAATTCATCAAAAAGTACTTAATTTATATTAGTGGGTTCAATCATTGAATTAAAGGTTGAGTGGTTCACTTCTTTGCTAAGTCCATGCTTAGTCCTAACACCTTCACTCTAGTCTCCTAAAATCAATTCTTTAGGATAACTTTTAGGAAATTTTAATTCTCTAGGTAATGCATTTTTTGTTTCAACCTTTTCTTGAAGATTTGCATTTTCAACACTTTGGGTTATTTCTTCGACATCTTCTTCTTCCAATATATACCCTTTTAAAATGTTAGATTCATTCAAAATTATATGGTAGTCTCATCAACTATCAAAGTCCTTCTGTTAAAACCTCTATAGGATTTTCTAACACTTGAATACCCCAAAAAAATTCTTTCATTAGATTTAGGATCAAATTTTTCTAAAAGAGTTTTACCATTGTTATGAATAAACTCCTTACATCAAAGACATGTAGATGTGAAAGGTTGGGTGTTCTTCCCTTAAGAATTTCATAGGGTGTCTTATTCAACTTAAATCTAATATGCACCCTATTCAAAATATAACAAGTTATACTAATCGCTTTGGGCCAAAAATATTTTGAAAGTGGATATTCAGCCAATATGACTCTAGTGGCTTCTATCAGAGATCTGTTCTTCCTCTTAACAAATGCATTTTATTGATGGGTCTTAGGTGCTTAAAATTAGTGATCAATTTCTTGCTCTTTATAGAAAATTTTAAACTTTTCATTTCAAATTCTCCTCCATGATCTCTTTGAATTGATAGAATTTCATAACCTAGCTTTCATTGAATCCAAGTAGAAAAAATTTTAAACTCCTCAAATTATTCACTCTTATGTGATAAAAATCTAATTTAAATGGATCCTGAATAATAATCAATAATTATATACCCAAAAACTTTCCCTCCTAAACTTACAGTGATGATTGGTCCAAAAAGATCCATGTGAGTGACTTTTAGTGATTTGTTAGTTTTAAGATCATTAATTGAATGAAATAAGAACTCAACTTATTTTCTTAATTAACATGCATCACACAGGTGATCTTTAGTGAAGTATGATTTGGATATTCCTCTAACCAATTCTTTTTGGGTGATATTCCAAAGATTTTTCATGCTTACATGATAAAGTCTTCTATGCAATATCCAAGATTCATCAGTGATAATTTTGAGATAAAAAGTATTAGAATATTTAACATAATTTAAATCAAGCATGTATATATTATTACCCTATTTCCATACAACACATCAATTCCATTTAGGCTTATAATGCAAGTTATAGGTAAAAATTTAATATTAAAACCTCTATCACAAAGCTGACTAATAATCAACAAGTTATGTTTTAAGCCTTCAACTAAAAAAACATTCTCAATAAAGAAATTGTTCTTCATGCCAATCATACTTGTACCTACCACTCTCCTAGTGGTATTATCTCCCAGTGTCACTTTGCCTCTAGCCCTGGGCTCCAGCAATACGAATTGAGTTGTATCTCCAGTCATATGTTTCAAACATCCACTATCAATGTACCAAATGCTCTCATGAGGGCCTGCATGAGAGTGTTTCTACAAAATTATCAAACATTAGACTTGGGAAACCAATTAAATTTGGGTTCACCTCTTGACAATGAGAAACCAAATTCATGTTTGATATGCTATCATTTATTCATCTTAGGTCTCCACACTAGATGTATTCTACTATAAGATAAGCAAGTCTAGAAAATATGTCTTATCATTTCACATGAAAAACATTCAACAACAGGAAAAGGATTTACCAATCTATGTGAGTTACAATATCTTTCCTAGATTTAGAAATTGTATGCTTTTGATCAGGACTATAAAATTATTCAAGTTTAGGGGGTGTCTTATGTTCCTTAAAAAGCTTTCAATTTTTCTTTAAGATATGATTTTGCATTTTTTAAAATTGAATTGTCAACTTTGAACACATGTTATCTTTGATCCGCTTCAGCTATAAACACCTTAAAATTATTCTCAAGATCAGTATAGGATGTTTTCAATAAATCATGTTTCTTATTCAAATCATCAAATTCATCCAACAATGTTATGCGGTTGCTCTCAATAGATGCACGATCTTTCCTAAGAGTTTCATATTCTTTTTTGTAAATTCAAATGCTCTAGGTTAACATTTGCATGCAATTTTTTAATCTTCCTGTATACATTATGAATTTTCTCAGAATCTTTAAATAATTCATCGTAGGACAAGTCACATACCTCAACTTGATCATTGATATGAATAATCAAGTTTGCCTACCATTAAACACAAGTTTGTGACTTCTTCTTCTACTTCTATTTTTAGAATTCCAAAGTTGAGTCAACCTATGAAGCTCTTTACATTTTTCTCTTTCCCTTCCTGACATTTGTTTTCTCCTCAGTTTTCTTCTTACTAAGATTAGTTTTGAGATTTGGGCAATCTATTTTTATATGTCTAGGCTTCTTATATTCATAATAATGACTTTATTATAAACTTTTACATTCTTATTGAACTTAACTTTGTTCCAATATTGCCGGCTCCATTACTTTCTACTAAGGGAACTTTTGAACTGCCTAGTCAAGAGTGTTATATCTTCTTCATCCTCAGGCACTGATTGATCACTCTCTGAATAATCCACTTTCAAAGAAATATTCTTCTCTTTTCGCTTGTCACCTGAATCAATCTATCTTTGATTCACTCATTGCTCATAAGCAATTAGTGATCCAAGTAGATTGTCAACAGAATATACATTCAAATATTTCGACTATGTTATGTTAGTTATATTTACATCATAAGAAGTAGTTAAACAACTTGTGAATAGTGTTTTAACTCTAATGCCATCAACAAGTTCAGTGGGTATAGTGTAACATTTTTAAACTAATATCCACATATGATAGTTAAGTGATTGCAGAAAAGTAGACATGCGAGCATTTTAGAAATAAAAAGGAATGTTATCGAATAATGGTGGTTTAGTGATAGAGTGTCCGTCATGAGTGTTATGGTTTCCAAAAATAGCCAAGATCATCTTTCAAAAAGTAGTCTAAACTTAAAATTTTGAAATAGGCTGTAATGCCACTTTAAAGTTTAAGTAGGTTGTTAGACCTTATTGAACTGTCCCAAGGTTAACCAAGAGGGGGGGTGGGGGTGAATTGAGAATTTTATAAAATCAATTTTATAAAGGTTAAATGATAATCCTGAAATATGCAGTTGTGTAATACACTAATTATCACAATAAAATTTTGAACCTATGAATTTTAAAGTGTAGAAGAAAAAAAAAACTGAAAAGGTAAAGTGAATAGAAGAACACCAAATTTATAGTGGTTCGATCTAACTAGACATATGTCGACTTCCTAGCGACTCCTCTAGGTATTGCACTAAATCAAAGTGACTTTCCTTTTACCCCCACAACAAGGAAGAGAAGCCCTTACAAACTCTCTTCCACCAACCTAGTGCAGTAGAGTACCGACTTCCTTGCTCACCCTCTTGGTGATGGCAGAGTATCGACTTTCTTTCTCACCCTTCTGTTGATGGCATGGTATAGACATCCTTTCTCACCCTCCTGGTGATGGCATAGTATTGACATCCTTTCTCACCCTCCTGATGATGGTAGAGTACTGTGACATAATGTTAAAGATCTTCTCTCAAAAGCCACTAAAGGAGGTGGGTAGAAATTTGAAGAAGAAAAAGAGATCCTCGCTTTGGGATATCTTATGAATCCCTTACAACTCCCCCTCACTTGATCTGTCACACTTCACTCTCATAATATCTAACAAATACTAACACTCAATGGCCACGCTTAAGAGAAAATAGTAGAAAACATATAGAGTGTCAGTTTTTAGAATCTTATCTATGATACATAAGGAAAACCATCTAGAAAACTAAAAATTACAAGTCTGCTAACCTAAGATCATACAGTATAATTGAGGATCGTCTGTACGAATAGTTCAAAAATCCATATATGATTAGGTATGAATGTTATTTTATACTCTGTCAATCATCTATACTAACTAACATCGTACTATACAAATAGTTCAAAATTGAACATATTCATCTGGTATGATCCTGTCTGAACTTTATTTCATATTATGTTAGTCATTTGTACGAACTAATATCATACAGTATGAACAGTTAATATAAATCATGCTTCATTGGATACGAATGTGGACGACCCCTTTTCATACTCTATTAGTTATTTGTATGAACTAACTTTATATAGTACGAACAATATAAAAATAGATTAATTCATTTGGAATGAACTAGTACGCACTTGATTTTGTACTCTATTAGTCATCTATATGAACTTATATCGTATAATACAAATAACGCAAAAATATAAGACATGATTTAATTAACTTATTTTTTAGAGTAAAAATGTAATAAATCATTCAGTATAATTATAAATCATGTAGTATGATTAGTTTTAAAATTTTAAGTTTTGACTCTCTCTCCCCTAGTATGTGTGTGCACAGTTATCCAATATAATCACACTTTCTTAGACTTAAGAAAAATTAAAAAATTATAAACTTCATTACATGAAGCCCTAATCTATTCTTTCTTTAAGTCTTCAGTAGTTTAGAGTATGATTTCTTTGAAATATTAGTACATACAAACAACAAACATAAAATATCTAATACATGCTCAGAAGAAGTAATAAAATTAAACAGAATAATAATACATTTTATCATCAAAAATACATTCTCAAGATGGATTCCTAAGTTGCAACACCAACGACCTCTATGGCCCAACAACTACGGTCCCTCCAACTACACTCCCTCTAGCCTCAATTTCCCACCAACCACAATTGCCCATCAACCATCGTCGCCTGCCAACTACAATCCCTCTGACCTCCATCGCCGGCCTAATATGATCCTTTCATTCCTCATTACTCACAAACTAAGTTCTCTCCAACATCTTTCACCCACCAACTATAGTCCCTTTGATTACAGTACCACTAACAACCATTGCCCGCCATGTGGTCCCTCCAACCTATTGCAAATATGAGTTTATGGATTAGAGTTTAAATGATAGCAAACATTCATAATTATCTGCGACTACCTTGCCTACTAACTTTTTAGGTCCATAAGATCGAGTGCAACTCAAGCCAGCTCAAGATTGGGGAGATTTAGTTTGAGTCAGTTTGTAATTTTTCCTTTCTTGAGTCCATTATAAAAGTGGTTCCTAATGCTAAGTAACCTTGCACACACACACTTGAGAGATTTTTCTATTGTTTTCTATTTTGAGTACATCGGCCTAGACGATGTCCATATCGGCTAGGACGATCTGACTAAGAAAAGAAACTCTAATTAAGGCATCCTTGTTAAGGCTGTTGTCATTAAGCACATTATCCTGGACAGTCCTTGTATCGGCCAGGACGATAGGCTCAAATTAGAAAGAATTAGCTGCCAGATCTATTTAGGTAAGATTTATTTTTGGACATCAGCCAAGCCGATCCATTACATCGGCCTAGATGTTTTAACACAATTATGCCTAAATTAATTTGGTAATTAAGAAAAGCAACTAAGGCTTGATTGATATGAGCACATCATCCTGGACAATCGCAGGATCGTTCGAGAAGATTAATTCAAAAATCCTTGGCTGCTCCTTGACGATCAAACATTGGCCAGCTCTTTTCCGAGCGATGTTCTAGATAATTTTTCTCATTTTTGAACTAATCGTCCGGGACGATCATGAGATCGGCCCAGATAATCAAGCTAATTTTGAATTATCCAGACCTCCTTTCTGAGCATTTTTCTGACCGATAATCTATGATTTGAACTAATCGTACATGACAATATGTTATCATCCTGGACTATATGAGAAATTTCTTCTGTTCGTCCCAGATCGTCTCGGCTGATTAGGCTTAAATTGCACTGATCATTTATATCGTCCTGGATGATAAAGTTGGCAAGTTATAATTAATGAGCTATTCTGAAGCTCTTCTATTTAAGAGCTCTTATTCTTTACTTTAAAAGATCTTTTGCTTGTGTCATGACCAGAGAGAGCCAAGAGGAGAGGGAGAGAGAGGGAGAGAGAGGGAGGAACTTGTGAGGGGAAGTTTGTGAGAGGGATTCATAAAGGTTGCTCCAAGAAAGGTTCTAAGGTGTCTTCTCCAATCTTTATCCTTCATCCTTGGGGGTTCAAGGGAGGTCTTCTTCAGCAATTGGTCGAGATTCTCTGCCTGCTTCAAGAGGTAGCAAAAGGAGTCAGATTTTTTTCCTCGCCAGGGTTGGTAGAAAGGAATTTTTGTAAGGGCTTCTCCGCCTTGCTGTGGGAGCAAAAGGAGAGTCACATTTGTAGTGCAATACCCAGAGGGTGCCTCAGAGGAGTGGATGCAGGTCAAGTTGACCGAACCACTATAAATTCTCTGGGTTTTTTTCTTATTACATTTCGCATTTATTTTTTTCACACATTGATTTCTTTGTGATGATATTGGTTTGATTTTTATTTATGATTTACTTAATAAATTTTTTAAAATACCAATTCAGCCCCCTCTTGGTTAGCCTCGGGCTAGTTCTTAAGGGCTTAACATCCCTAACAAACTTCCAAGTGGTATGAGAGTGGGATTTATAAAAACTAAGTTTGAAAACTTTTTGAAATTTGATCCATGGCTAACAACAAAAATCGTAATACTGTGGAAGGGTATTCTATTACCCGACCACCTTTGTTTGATAATATCCCTTTTGATTTTTGGAAAACTTGCATGTTTATATTTTTACAATCAATTGATTATCACATGTTGATGCTTGTTAAGGATGATTACACACCTATAACTAGAAAATTGAATGGCGTCACTGTTCCACTTCCTTTTACTGAATGGACTCTCGATGATAGGGATTTAACACAATTAAATGCAAATTGTTTGAACTATTTTTTCTATGCTTTGAAATCAAAAGATTACATGTGTGTTACTACTTCCACTACTGGTAAAGAAATTTGAGATAAATTTTGTATCACTATGAAGGTACTAATGAAGTTAAACAATCCCGTTTGAATATTCTCTTGCATGATTATGAACTTTTTTGTATGAAACCTTCTGAATCGATTTCTAAAATGTATACATGGTTTACTCGGATTGTTACTTCTTTGCATGCCTTAAGAAGAGAACTAATTAACTATGAAAAAGTTAATAAAATTTTGAGATGCTTGCCTTCCTCTTTTGATGCTAAAATCACTGTAATTACTGAATCTAATGATTTGAATACCTATTCGATTGACAACTTACTTGGCTCACTCATTGCTTACGAGCAAGGGGTTTGATGCAGGTGAGAAAAAGAAGGAGAAAACTATGGCTTTGAAGGCCAACGACACAGACTCTGATTCTTCCGGGTTTGAAAGTGACGATGTTGCCTTAATCACAAGGCAATTCAAAAGCTTTCTAAGGTAGAAGCAAAAGAACCATCAAAATTGGAATAAAGGTAAAGGAAACAAAAATTTTAAGAGTTCTAATGATATGATTTACTTTGAATGTAGGAAGCCAGGACAAGTTAAAGCTAATTGCCCTACACTTAAGTCTCACCCAAGCACGAAGAAGGGTGAGGAGAAACCCAAATTCAGGAAGGATAAGAAAATATTTCAAAAGGCGTTCTGGGTGGATTCTACGTCAGATTCATCTGAGACTGAACCTGAAGAGGAGACAACAAACTTATGCTTAATGAAAGATGATTATCTTGATCAAGGTGACCAAGAAGAGGTATGTGAACTAACCTATGAGTAACTCCTTGAAGTTTCTGAAAAAATACATGCATCATATAGGAAGCTTAAGAAAACTCATGCTAGTTTGAAATTAGAATTTTTAAATTCATAATTCCTTAAAATCATCCCATGCTGATTTAGAAAAAGAATATAAAAATTAGAAAATCTAAAAGCTTTTGAAAATACAAAACCTTAATTTCATGCATCATATAAAAAGCATCATCATATATTAGTGCATCTTTTTCCTGGAATTAGTTGTTTTTCATGTGGCATGTTAGGACACATTGCACACACTTGCACCATTCACAATAGTCCGCATTGGGTTTGGAAATCCAAATTGCATGATTCACAGCATAACACGCATGCATTACATTCCACTTTCCATAAGAAGGGACCTAAATATGACATTTACTGATTTTATAGGCAAGCTCTCATAAAAGGCCTCGTGAGAGTATGTGGTGCCTGGACAGCGGATGATCTCGACTATGTTTGGCGATGCCAATCAATTCATTTTGCTAGAGACCAGGATAGGAGGCAAGGTTACTCTTGGAGACAATACCACCAGGAAGGTGGTAGGCTCAGGTATAATTGATAATTCCAAGAACCTTTTGATTGAAAATGTTTTTCTTGTAGATAGACTGAAACACAACTTGCTCAACATCAGTCAGCTTTGCGACAATGGCTTCATCATAAAATTTTGGCAAATTTATGCATTATCAGCTTAAATAATAACACTATTTTGTATGGAAAGTGGATCAATAATGTTTACATGCTTGATTTAAATAATATTGAATACACTGCTTCTTTTTGCTTAAAAATTGCTATTAAAGATTTATGGTTTTGGCACAAGAGATTTGTCATGCCAATATGAAAACCCTTAGGAAAGTGACCCAAAAAGACCTAGTTAGAGGAGTCCCCAAGCTTAGGTTTTCAAAAGATCACCTTTATGATACCTGCCAACTAGGAAAGCAAGTCCACTCCATTTTTCACCCCATTAAAGACCTTAGCACCTTTAGACCTTTAGAAGTCCTTCACATGGATTTGTTTGGACCCATTAACATTGCCAGCTTGGGAGGGAAAGTCTTTGGTTTTGTGATTGTCGATGACTACTCGAGGTTCACTTGGATTAGATTTCTGTCACATAAAAATCAATCTTTTGATGAGTTTAGAGCCTTCTTCACTTGGATTCAGAAAAAGCTAGGTTGTGAGATATTGACCATCTATAGTGACCATGGGGGAGAGTTTGAAAATTAGTGATTTAGAGATTTTTGTGAGGATAAGGGGATTAGCCACAACTTCTCAACTCTTAGGACCCCTCAGCAGAACGAGGTAGCTGAAAGAAAAAATTGGACCTTAGTGGAAGCTACTAGAGCCATGCTTGCTGAGTATTCTCTTCCAAAATACTTTTGGGCTGAAGCAGTTAACACAGCTTGTTATGTGTTGATTATGGTGAATGTTAGAGCTAAATTAGATAAAACACCCTATGAGATCCTTAAGGGTAGGACACCCAATCTTTTCCACCTTTATGTCTTTGGTTGTAAGGTTTCATTCACAATAATGGGAAGTCTCACTTAGGAAAATTTGACCTGAAATCTGATGAATGAGTATTCTTAGGATATTCTAGTGTTGGGAAGTCTTTTAGGGTATTTAATAAGAAAACTTTGGTAGTGGAAGAAACTACTCATGTAGTGTTTGATGAGTTTGATCCTATAATACCTAAAGTTGAGGATGATGATGATGTTGAAGAGATTATCACTGGAGTAGAAAATTTAAAGAAGAGGGTAGAGCACCAAAACATTGAAGGAGTAGGTGATGTTACCCAAAGAGTAGAAAATATAGATCTGGAGGAAAGGGTAGAACCTTCACACACTTTGCTTAGAGATTGGAGATACTCTTCGAGTCACCCTAAATATTTGATCTTAGAGACCCTTTTGATGGAGTTAGGACTAGACATAGACTTAGGAAGGAAGTGAACCACTCTGCCTTTATCTCAATGACTGAACCTACCAATATAAACCAAGCCCTTTCTGATGAGTTTTGGATCTTAGCCATGCAGGAGGAATTGAACCAATTTATTAGGAATGATGTTTGGGAGCTTGTAGAAAGACCTAAGGGATAAAGTGTAGTTGGAACCAAGTGGGTTCATAAGAATAAAGTGAATGATTCTGGAGTGGTGGTTAGGAATATGGCATGATTGGTGGCTAAGGGGTACAACCAAATAGAAGGGATAGATTTTGAGGAAACCTTTGCCCCTATAGCTAGATTGGAATCCATTAGAGTGCTATTAGCCTTTGAATATTATAAGGGATTTAAGCTTTTTCAAATGTACAATAAGAGTGCCTTTTTAAATGGGGTAATAAAAGAGGATGTGTTTGTAGAACAACCCCCAGGTTTTGAGAGTTCCCAATTTTCAAATCATGTTTTCAAATTAAAAAAGGCCTTATATAGATTAAAGCAGACACCTAGAGCTTGGTATGAGAGGCTTAGCATATTTTTACTAGAGAGGGAGTTTGTTAAGGGGAGTGTAGACACCACCCTTTTTTTGAGGAAAGTAGAAAATGATTTACTCATTATTCATATTTATGTTGATGATATACTTTTTGGATCTTCTGATAAGAGATTATGTGATGAGTTTTCTAAAACAATGAGAAGAGAGTTTGAGATGAGTATGATGGGAAAGTTGTCCTACTTTTTGGGGTTTAGCATAAGACAATTAGATGATGGAACCTTTCTAAATTAATCAAAATACATAAAGGAAATTTTGAAGAAGTATGAGATGGATAAAGCCAAGCCAATTAATACTCCCATGACCTCCAGTATTCAATTAGATAAGGACCCAAGTGGAAAGTCTGTTGATCAGAAGAAATACAGAGGGATGATTGGATCTTTACTTTACCTGTTTGCTAGTAGACCTGATATAATGTTTAGGGTTTATCTTTGTGATAGATTTTAAGCTGACCCTAAGGAATCCCACCTAACTGCAGTTAAGAGAATTCTTAGATATGTTTTAGGGACCCAAAACTTAGGAATCTTTTACCCTAGGCATAACACTTCCTTTGAGATTATTGAATATTATGATTCTAATTTTGCAGGATGTAAGGTGGATAAAAAAAATACTTCTAGAACTTGCCAATTGATAGGACAATCTTTAGTCTCTTGTTCTAGTAGAAAGCAAAACTCTATTACACTTTTCACTGCTAAAGCTGAGTACATTGCTTTAGGAAGTTGTGTGGCCCAAGTTCTTCTTTGGTTAAAATAGTAGGTACTGGATTTAGGATTACTTGTAGGCACCATCTCAATTCTTTGTGACAACACTAGTATCGTCTGCATTTCTAAGAATCCTATCCAACATTCAAGGACTAAGCATATTGACATTAGGCATCACTTCATTAGAGACCATGTGACTAAGGGAGATATTGAGTTACACCAAGTGGCGATTGAGAATCAACTGGCTGACATATTTACTAAACCACTAGCCTTCGACACTTTCATCACTTTAAGGACCAGATTGGGTGTGATTGACATTAATGCATGAACTTGATTTCTACTGATTTTTGATCTGTTATCTGGTGATTACTTTGCTTTATTTTTTATAGGTTTTTTGTTGTTTATTTTCTTTTGTTTTGTTGTTTTTCTTTGTTTTTACTTTATTTTCTTTTTCAAATTATGGCTGAATTGATATCTTATGCATTTTTTTTGTCTTTTTGAAAATTTGTAGTTAATATTTTACATCTCTTAATCTGCTAAAGGGTAAAAACACAACGTTGATTGTGTCTCTTTCTCAAACCTATTTTGGTGGTGAAATTTTTTTTCTAAATAAAAGTCTATCTCAAATTAACAACTGGATTTTGTAATTGAGATTTTTTCTATCTTGCTACAGTAATCTAGCATATATTTATAAGAATCAAAGTTTTTTTTTTTTTACTTCAAGATTTCTCGTTATCCTGTCAATGAATCTCTCATATAATTTTTTATTATGTTTTGTGGATTGTTCTTCCCTATATTAGAGAGTGAGTTTTTCTTCTCTAATATCTAAAAGATATACTCACAGCTAAGAATATTTAATAATTTTTGGAAAAGAATGTAGCTTACATAAAATAATAAAAAAAGTGGCCAATGATGCCAAAAGCAAAATATGCGCAATGAAGCCAAATTGAATACACACACACACACAAAGTGTATCAAAAATCAAAAGAAGTGCAAAGTGTGTGATTCAATGGACAAGAGGCATAAAATGAGCCCATAAAAAAGCAAGCTATCTACCTTTCTTCCAACTCTTAAAACTTAGAAGTTTTTACATATCACTTGAGATTTTCAAGGACTTGATTTTGAATTTCGTGATTGTAACAAACTACTTTGATATATTATTCTATAAGATATTTTTTTGAAACCAAGTCTTGATGGGATCTCTTTTTCTTATCTAATCGATTTTTTTGAGGTAGGCCTTTTGATTTCAAAAGACGATTTTACCCTAAAAGAAGTCCGAGCTTAGGGTTACATGATCAAATATTTTACCATTTTTTGAATTTTTGATGTTGTTAACTCATTAACTTACAAATTTTTTAAATCAATCACATTGAGACTATATCATGTTCATGCCTTGATTTAACAAAAAAAATTATTTATTTACTAGTTGTTATGCCTTTTTCGTGTTTTATTGTTGTTATTTTTAGTTGATTTTATTAATTTTGGGCCTTCTCTGATCATCTCCATCCTTCCTTTGATTTCAATTTTTTTCACATCGTCCTAGACAATTTTTATATCATCCTAGATGATCTACTTATCTTTCTTCAAAAAACTCCATCTACTGAATATTTTGACTTTTGTGCTCTTCATTGTCCTGGATGATCCATTAACGTCCTGGACGATATGATCTTCCTTTGCTACAATCATCTTGATTATCCTGGCTGATACATGTTCATCCTAATCGATGCATTTATTAGTAATCGTCCCGTCTGATACACATGTTCTTCATGGATGATACCCGTGTCAGCACGTTTAAAATTTATAAATTTGCCCGAGACGATCTATTTTTGGATAATCATCCTGGACGATCCACTATTCATCTTGGACGATACACGTAACATATGATTTAAAATGTTTTAAATTCAGCCAGAACGATCCATTATTAAGCATCATCCTGGACGATCCACATAATCGGACTAGACGATCTACTTTTTCAACAGTCGTTCGGCCTGACTCATCAGGATGATTGCCTGTGTCTAATTATCCTGGAAGAAATCTGATTGTCCTGGACGATCGGACTGCCTTTTTGACCAATCAACCAGTCACAATAATTACAACGGATCGGCTTGGACAATCCTGCGATCGGCCTAGACGATCCTGCGATCGGCCTGGAAAATCCGACTGATCCTTTAAATTTTGAGCCGTCCAGCCATTTGTTTTTACACCAATCTCTGTCTTTGGCTTTCTACTTCATATTCCTTACTTTTTTCTGCTAATAGCTAGCGGCAAGCGTTCTCGTCACACATCTGGAAGCTCCTCGAGGGCCACGTTGGATCCTCAATTTTGGGAGACAGACGATCAGGCTACCTACCACCGATACAAAGATTGCATCATTACTCTCTCCAGATCAATCAATCCAAACCACCTCTCTTACCTGGTACTCGACCTATTCACTCACACCTCTTTATGTTTTATTCTCACTCTTGCAACCCCTTATAATTCAAAAATTCTCTTTGAATTTTATGCCAACCTCCGAATCAATTCTGCCTACACTGCTCTCACCTCGTATGCGAATCGACTCCCTGTTGAGATCATATACCAGGATTGTGCAGAATTACTACAGCTTTCCATAACTAGGGATAAGCTGCATACCCTGGTTTCTGATCCTGATTTTAACTGGGCTACGACCAATCACTTTCTTTGTCACACCAATGCCCCCTTTCATGTTGGAGAGACTAACACTTTACTTAAAGATGCTAAAATGATCCAGCACGTCCTTCGCACCTCTATGATTCCCAAAGCCCGCGACCGAATCCATATCACTTCCCTTCTTTCACTCACCACTTTTTACATCATGGCCAATCGTGAATTAAATGCAATCGACCTGATCTTTTGCTAAATCAAACATTTGACTACAATTCGAGATCGAGATCATAGAAGGAAGCCCAATCTTACTCTAGGACACATCACTGCATATGTTCCAGAATCCAAATATAATCTTCAATATCCTGCTCCTCCCGACCTTCAGCCACCCTTCTACTTAAACAGTTCCTTCAACATCCTTCATTGTACTCGTCTCCACCCAGGGGATGACGAAGCTCAGGGGGCCGAGGAGGAGGAGGCTCCCGCTCCTCATCCTTCACCTGTTCCTCTCCGCCAGCACTATCAGCTGGATCAATTGGTGGAGAGATTTGATCAGTAGGAGACCTACTTTGAGGCCTACATTTCTTCACATGAGCAACAACGTAGTGAGGATATTATCCGCATGCAGCACGACCAGGACATGGCCTAGTTTGGATCTCTATTTTTCACATTGACTAGTTACTTTTAGCCACCACCACCTCCTCCATCTGATGATCATGGTCCCTCGTTTTTCTAGTTTTTTTATATTGTTTTTGTGTAGTTTATTTTTCTTATGGTTGTTTTAGTTTCTGTTCTATTTTTTAGTTTCCTCCTCTTTTTTGTGATGTCAAAATGGGGAGTAGTCTACTATAACTTGTACTTTTGATTATGGAATTTAGTTTACTACTTTTCATTAAATTATTTTCATTAGATTTTTTAGTTGTGTTTGTCATCATCAAAAAGGGGGAGATTGTTACAAATTTGAGTTTATGGATTAGACTTTTGATGATAGCAAACATTCATAATTGTCTGCAACTGCCTTGCCTACTAACTTTTCAGGTCCACAAGATCGAGTGCAACTCAAGCCAGCTCAAGATTGGGGAGATTTAGTTTGAGTCAGTTTGTTATTTTTCCTTTCTTGAGTCGATTATAAAAGTGGTTCATGATGCTAAGTAACCTTGCACACACACACTTGAGGGATTTTCCTATTATTTTTTGTTTTGAGTGCATCGGCCTAGACGATGTCCATATCGACCAGGACGATCTAACTAAGAATAGAAACCCTAATTAGGGCATCCTGGTTAAGACAGCCTTCATTAAGCACATCGTTCTAGATGATCCTTATATCGACTAGGATGATAGGCTCAAATCAGAAAGAATCAGCCGCAAGATCTATTTAGGTAAGATTTATTTTTGTACATCGGCCAAGCTGATCCATTACATTGTCCTGGATAATTTAACATACTTATGCCTAAATTAATCTGGTAATTAAGGAAAGCAATCAAGCCTTGATTGATACAATCACCTCATCCTGGACAATCATAGGATCATCCAGGACGATTAGTTCAAAAATCCTTAGCTGCTCCTGAATGATCAAACATCGGCCAGCTCTTTTCCAAGCGATGTTCTGGATGATTTTTCTTAGTTTTGAACTAATCATCTGGGATGATCGTGAGATTGGCCCGGATGATCAAATAATTTTGGATCATCCAGACCTCCTTTCTGAAGTGTTTGTCTGGTTGATAATCTGTGATTTGAACTAATCATACAGGATGATATGTTATCATCCTGAATGATATGAACAAATTTCTTCTGTTCGTCCCAGATCGTCCCAACTGATTAGGCTTAAATTGCACTGATCGTACAGGATGATATTTATATAGTCCTGGATGATAAAGTTGGAAAGTTGCAATTAATGAGCTATTCCGAAGCTCTTATATTTAAGAGCTATTGTTCTTCACTTTAAAAGATCTTTTGCATCTTTCTTGACCTGAGATAGCCAAGAGGAGAGGGAGAGAGAGGGAGGAACTTGTGAGGGGAGTTTGTTAGAAAGATTCACAAAGGACTTTCACAACCTTCATCGCCTGTCAGCTATGATCCCTTTGACCTATGTCGCCCACCAACTATAATCCCTCTTATATTTATCTCTTGATGACTATGAACCTTCTGACTTGCATCATCCACTAACTATGTTTCCTTGAAACACCATCTCACATTGAATATGGTCTCTCTAACCCTCAATCTTGCATTGACTATGGTCCCTTTAACCTCCATCGCCAGTCAACTATGGTCCCTCTAGCCACAATTACCCTTAAACTAAGGTCACTTTAACCTCAAATGCCTGCCAATTATGGCCCCTATGATCATTATCACCCATCAACTAAGGTCCCTCCAACTTCATTGCCCATCGATTATAGTCCCTATGACCTATATCTCTATCGATTATAGTCCCTCCCACCACCTTTGCTTGTAAAATATACTCCCTCCCACCACAATCGATCCCTCCAAACTCCATCTCCCATTAATAATGGTCCCATGGACCTATATTTCCCATCAACTACAATCCTTCCAAACTTTATAGCTTTCCTACTACTATCCCTACCACCACCACCACCTGCTGATTATAGTCCCTCTGACCTTCAACACCCATTAACTATTATTCCTTTTATCTTTGTTGTCTAAAGACTATGCTCCCTCTAATCCCCATTACCCATTAACTATGGTCCTTCTAACCCCTGATCACCCACCTTTTGTAGTCCCTCCAACCTCTATCACCTGCCAACTAATATCCATCTAACCCTCATCTCCTATCAACTATGACCCCTCCGACCTCTAACGCCCGCTGACAATGTTCTCTCATACTAACATCACTTGTGGACTACAATATCTTTGACCTTTATGGCAATCCGACTAAGGTCCCTCCGACTTCAGTTGTCCGTTGACCATGGCCCCTCTAACCACCATTTCCCACCAACGAAGGTCCCTCTAACCTCAGTCTCCGACCAAATATGGCCCTTCTAACTATAGTCCCTCAATCCACCATTGCCAGCCAAGTATAGTCCCTCCTATTACAATTTGGGAGCATAACCTTATATTTTAATGATTACAAATATTATTAGATGATTATTTAATTTCTCATGCTCTTTATATTAGATATATCTTTTCTGCATGTACTAACTTTTAAAGTATAACATACATTATGCATGGCTAAAGAATCATGGCTCAAGACTTGGTAGTGTATGAATGATATTTACAAGAGTCTATATTTTTATCTTAATGTATTACATAAGGTATATGTTAGCTTAGCAACCGTGCACATACATAATAGGGAACTGAAAATGAAATTAATTTAATTTTTAATAAATCATACTATATAATATGTTAAAACATAAATAATTAAAATATTATATTTAAATTAAACTAAAAATTATTTTGAAATATAACAAATTATATAGTATGAATACCACTTCGCACTGATTGATCAATTATCAGAAACCCCATTGTCAAATGTAAATTACTTAAAATAGATAAATTTCAATTTTTAAATTTGAACTATTCATATTAGATGAAATATTTTATCTTGTACGATTAGTTAATTTTTAGCCTTAATTAGGTATATTAATTAAGGGATCAAATAAAATCAGTCAAATCTGATTTAATTTATGATCGTACTTTACAACTTACCCATGGAGTCCATAGATGATATTTAGCTCATCTTGTATGATCCAAAAACTATACTATATTAATAACTCAAGGACTATCTACATGAAATTTTTTATCCAATATGATTCAATATTTGATTTGAACTTATCGTACAATGTGGTTATAAATCGTACTAGATAATCTTTGATGTAGTAAACAAATCATATTGTATGATGGCCATATTGTACTATTTGAACAATTGTGTTAGAATTAAAAATTAGAATTTTTCTTGGAACATTGTATTTTTTATTCCATTTTGAAGAGTCCTTTTGGTTTTTTAAAGAATTCTAAGAGAGTTCTTTATGAGGGCTTTTCTTCTTAAGATAGGTTGAAGAGAGAGAACTTAGAACTTGTGAGAGAAATTTGGAGAAGTTGTGTGAGAGCGACTAGTAGTGTGAGAGGGGTTTTCATGTGGTTCCTTCTAGAAACTTTTGCCTTAGTTCCTCCTTGTGTCTCCCTTGGTCTTAAGAGAAAATTTGTTGACGAAAGTTTTCAAGTCCAAGGATCAGTGGCAACTCCGCTGCACTATAAGTGAAAGAGATTTGGCTACTTCATCGTAGTGTTGGTGAAAGGGTTCAACTACACTACCACACTGTTGGTGAAAGGGATTCAACTTATATGGCACACCAAGTTGGTGGAGAGCTTTTATAAGGGTTTCTCTGCCTTGTTGTATGGGAAAAAGAAGTGACACTGAAGGTTTAGTGTAATACTCAAAGTGGAGGACTCCGAGGAGTGAACGTAGGTCAAGATTGACCGAACTACTATTAATCTCTAAGTGGTTTATTGTTACTCTCAACATTTTATTTTTAACATTTTAATTTATGAAATTTATTATCTGGCACATTTATTTTCATGCAATCTGATTTGTGTTGATACTTGGATTGATTATGATTATTTCTTAGTTGAAAAAGAAAAAAAAAAGATTTTATAAAATAAAAGGAACAAAAAAATACACTTATTTTTCTACAAAAAAATCTAAAAGAATAATTTTGTTCTTGTTTCATCATTCCCTTCCACATTAAAAACATAAAAATTTGATTTTAAGTCCTTGACATTGGTTTTAAATTTCAAAAGAATACTTTTCTGTAAAAGAATTTTTTTAAATCACCAATTCTCCTATTGTGCCTTTTGAAGTTCCAGTAGTTTAACACCCATAAATTCAACTTTTAATTAGTTTCAAAGCAAGTTCTCTAGAATTTTTTATTTAAAAATCTTGAGTGGATCTAATGGCTAATTTTAATGGTAATCATAATACTATTGAAGGATACTCACTCAATTATTCACCCACCAATGTTTGATTATATTCCTTTTGATTTTTAAAAAAATTGTATGTATACTTTCCTTCAATTGATTAACTATCGCATGTGGCAGATGATACACATAGTAGGGTATATTACTCCATCTTGCATTATTTATGGCATAAAGGAAGAAATTCCTTTTACTGAATGGAGCTTTGAGAACAGAAACTTTGCTCACTCAATTTTAAATGCTTAGACTTTCTTTTCTGTTCTTTAAATTCTGAGGATTATATACGTGTTTCTTCATATACAACTAGCAAGAAAATTTGGGACATATTATGTATCACATATGAAGGAACTAATGAAATCAAACAATCTCGTATGAACTTATTATTGCATTACTAAAAACTCTTTTACATGAAACTTAGTGAAATAATAACTAGCATTTACACTATGTTTACCAAGATATTAACCTCATTGCATGTACTAGGTAGAGAATTATATAACTTTGAAAGGGATAATTAGATCTTGTATTGCTTACCTAATAGTTTTGATGCTAAAGTCACTACCATTTGTGAATCAAAAGATTTGATTATTTATTTTATTAACAATTTATTGAGCTCTCTCATTACTTTCTTGTAAAATGTGAGTCAAAGATTGTTAGATGCAGATAACAGGAGAAAAGAGAAGACCATGGAACTGAAGTAGTAATAGTTGTAGAGTTTTGGGAACTGAAGTAGTAATAGAAGACCATGGAACTAAAAAGAGAAGACCATGGAACTGAAGTAGTAATAGAAGACCATGGAACTTAAAAGAGAAGATTGTTTGTTGCAATAGTTGTAGAGCAGATGAGAATAATGGAATAACGATGATGACTTGGCAATTCAAAATCATTTTTAAAAGAAAAATATGATTGTTAACTTTGATTCATCTAAAGAAAAATATGAGGAGGAGGTAACTAATTTGTGCTTAATGGAAAATGATATAATTGTTAACTTTGATCAAGAGGAGGTATGTGAGTTATTATATTAAGATTTAATTTTAATTTCTAAAAAATGCATGACTCATATAAGAAACTAAAAAAATATCATGTATGGTTGAAAAAAAGATTTTTTTGATTTAAAATATGAGCATGACATATTAGTTAAAGATCATTTTGACCTTAAGTCTTAACATGTTTCACTATATAAAGAACATGCATCATTAATTAATTTGTTAAGTTAAATGAGAAGCATATTGAATTAAGCAACTCACATAAATCCTTGAAAATTGAGCTTGTTGAATTAAGAAATGCATTCAAGAAATAAGAGACACTTGTAATGGAATTAGACACTAGTGAGCATACATTGAAATTTAAAGTTGAAAGTTACAAAAATGTAAATGAAGTTTTGCAAAAGAAAATAACTGTACTACAAAATAATACATAAGGGCCTACACTATTACTAAATCCACTGCCTAAGACACATAATGCACATATGTACCTAGGAAGAGGAACTATCCCCCACATAGGTTAGTGAATTCATTCCCAAGGGTTAACTGTTATTTTTATGGAATGCTAGGACACATAACACACATGTAAACTTTGCACCATAGAACACACCTAGCTCTTAGGCCCAATATCTCATCACAACATAAAATTCATTCCATTCATTCATCAAAGCATAAGGTTAAACCCAAACTCACTTGGGATTCCAAATTTAACTTCTAATTGACTTTGTAGGGATGCTCTTATAAAAGGACTAATGAAAGCATGTGATGCCTAGATAATGGTTGCTCAAAGCAAATGACAGGTGGCATGAAGCAATTCTTAAATATGGAGGCTGGGAGTGAAGGCAGGTAAACACCACTAGGAAAGTGGTTGGGTTAGGTACGATTTATAAATCAAGTAGTTTCATTATTCAAAATACACTTTTAGTAGATGGCTTAAAATAGAATTTACTTAGCATTATCCAACTTTATGATAAGGGTTTTTACATTAAGTTTCTTTCTAATAAATTCATAATTACTTTAAATGGAAAAATTGGTTTAGAAGAAAAAACACATAAGTAATATTTATATTCTTGATTTGTTTTTTATTAATGATTCAAATAGTATAAGCTTAAAATTATTATGGATGAATCATGGCTATGGCATAGACGACTATGTTATACAAGCATAAAAACACTTAGAAAGATCACCCAAAAAACCCTAGTTAGAGGCATTCCCAAATTAGACTTCTCTAAGGATCATATTTATTATGTCTGCCAATTAGGAAAGCAAACTAGGCCATCTTTCATTTTTTTAAGGATATCACTACCACTAACCAATAGAAATCCTTCACATAGACTCATTTGGACCTGTTAGTATAACTAGTCTAGGAGATAAGAGTTTTGTCTTTGTGATCAAATATGGCTTCTGTAGATTCACTTGGATTAGATTCTTAGCATATAAAATTAAATCCTTTGATGAATTTAGAGTTTTCTCCACTTGGATTCAAAGGAAGTTAGGTTGTTTGATTTCTAACATTTATAGTGATCATGGTGGAGAATTTGAAATTAGAAAGTTTTTTAAATTATTTTACCAAGAATCTAGAATTTATCATAACTTTTTTGCCCTAGGACCCCGCAACATAATGGTACAACTGAAAGGAAGAATATTATATTAGTGGAAGCTGTTAGATCTATGTTAGCTAAGTATTTCCTACCTAGATATTTTTGGGCAGAAATAGTGAAGACTACTTGCTATGTGCTAAATAGAGAGAATATTATATCGAAATTGAATAAGACACCTTATGAGTTAATTAAGGTTTAGACACCTAATCTTTAACATTTGCATATTTTTGAGTGTAAGTGTTTTGTGCTTATTAATGATAAATCCCATCTAGGAAAGCTTGATTGAAAGTTAGATGAAGGAGTCTTCTTAGATTATTCCTTGGTAGGTAAAGTCTATGAGTCTTTAATAAAAGGACCTTAATTGTAAAAGAATCCACCCATATTATTTTTGATGAATCTAATAAATTAATTTAAGATAGGATAGATAATGATGATGAAGAAGTATAAATTACCCATGGAGTAGATACAATTGACATAGAAGATAGAGTAGAACATCAAGAGCCTTTGTTTAGATAGTGGAGATATTCCTCTAGTCACTCTATGGAGATTGTCTTAGGAAATCCATCTGTAGGAGTCAGTACTAGGCTTGTCCTTAAAATAGAAGTTTTTTATATAGCTTTCATCTCCATGGTCAAACCAACTAGTATAAATCAAGCCCTCTAATGAGTTTTTGATCTTATCCTTACAAGAGGAATTGAATCAATTCATTAGGAATGATGTATGTGAGCTAGTCAATAGACCTTTCAATTAGAGTATAGTTGGCACTAAATGGGTATTTAAAATAAGTTGAATGACTCTGGATTAGTAATTAGAAATTAGTCTAGAGTAGTAGTTAAGGAGTATAGTTAGATAGAAGGGATTAGTTTTGAGGAGACCTTTACCCTTATAGCTAGATTAGAAGCCATTGGAGTACTACTTATATTTGCATATTTTAGAGGTTTCAAACTATGTTAAATAGATGTGTAGAGTACATTTTTCAATGGAGTGATTAAAAAAGAAGTTTATGTAGAACAACCCCAAGGTTCTGAAAATTCATCATTTCCTAATCATGTCTGCAAATTAAAAAAAGCTTTATATTGATTCAAACATACACCTAAGGCACAATATGAGAGACTTAACACCTTTCTCCTGGATAGATCAATTTTTAAGGGTAGTGTAGATACCTCCCTATTCCTTAAGAAAATAGGAGATGACATTCTCATAGTTCAAATCTAGTTTGGTGACATATTATTTAGATCTACAAATGAAAATCTGTGTAATAAATTTTTAGATATGATGAATAATAAGTTTGAGATGAGTATGATGCGAGAGTTGATTTACTTCTTTGGATTTTGAGTAAAGTAAAGAAATGATAGTATCTTCCTTAGTCAAGCTAAATACATTAAGGTGATTTTAAAAAAATGATAATATGGAAGGTTATAAGAGTATAAATACACCAATGAGATCAACCATTTAGCTTGATAAGGATTTAGATGGGAAATTAATGGATCCAAAAATATATATGGACATAATAGGATCACTTCTTTATTTTATTTCTAACAGACCTAATATAATGTTCAGTGTATATTTATATTCTAGATTTCAAGCTAATACGAAAGAATCCCATATGACTGCTGTTAAGAGAATTCTTAGGTATATCATAGGCACATAAAGCTTAAGCATTTGGTATCCTAGACATAGCACCACTTGAAAATTATAAGATATTCAAACTCAAATTTTACCAGGTTTAGAGTAGATAAGAAGAGCAAATCTGGCACTTATTAATTTTATAGGGCTATCCATAGTTTCCTAGTCTAGTAGAAAATAGAATTCTATAGCCTTATCCATTATTTGGTAGAATACATAGTTGTAGGAAATTATGTTGCTTAGTTTTTATGACTAAAGAAACAAATTCTTGACCTTTGACTTTCTTAGGCTCTTTTCCTATCATGTGTGATAACACTAGTACTATATACATTTTGAAGAATCTAATCCAACATTATGCATGTAGCATATACATCATTTCATTAGGATTTATGTCACTAAGGGAGATATAGAATTGCAACATATGGTTACCAAAAATTAATTATCAAATATCTTTACTAAACCCCTCAATTATGACACCTTCAGCATACTTAGGATTAGCCTAAGTATCATTGACATTCATGTTTAAACAAATTGGGGCAGAGGTTTGATTATAAGTATATACATTTTTTTCTGTGTTCTATTTTTTATGTTTGTGCTTACATTTATCTACTTATTTTTGTTTTTTTGTTTATAAAATTGCTTGTTAAATAGTCCCTGATCATCACTCGCATATTATTTTGCGACATCGTACCATATAAACCATCCTTCATATTGTATAATCCATTGTAGTCTACACATCTAAACCATTTAATTAATCCAACAGTTAAGATTACCCAAATTATTAATCATCATATTGTACGATCACTCAATCGTATAGTATAATCCATATGGCAGTAACCATTGGACATCTTTAATTTAGCCAAAATGATATTTACTTGTCCATCATACTGTGCAAACACATGTTCGTACTGAATGATAACTTTAGTAGATAGTCATACTAATGACTCCTCGGGATGAATAAAATTACACTTATTATATTGGATGATACCCATTTGTATTATACAATTTGGCATTTGACTATTCATTTTTGATGGGATATCTTAGACTTACATGTTTGTACTCTATCATCACCTTATTGTAATGTATGACCTACCCAAACTATGTAAGAGAGGGAAATCCCTTAACTTTCCTTACACCTTCAAACTCCAAACACCTTCTCTTCCCTACATGCACTCTCATTATAATTTTTATGGCTCCAAAGCACAATTGATTAGGCTTTCATAGAAAGGCAAATTCAAGATTTCAAAATTAGTACAAGGATAGTTATGCTCCCTACAAAAGTTCCTCCATCACCAACTCTAAAATCTTGAATCAAGAAACCCTCTCATTTTAGGTACTTAAGCTATTTTCCCAATCCACTTGTTAGTTCTTATTTTGTTTCACCTATCCCTACCACACTGAGCTTTTGTTGGAATTCTTCTAAAACCTTTGCATTACTACCAAACACACTTTTATGCAATCAAAGGGTAGTGTAGATGATGTACATGACAATCTCCACCTTTCTAATACCAGTCTTGTCCCTTTCTAATACCAGTCTTGTACCACATTTTAGTTTAAGATCTTTAGATTTAAATTGGAAAAATATAAATAGAACCATTAGGAAATCTCCCCTACCACACCAGCAGCCTATAGTTAGTAGTATGATATTAAATGCCTGTATCATTTAGCACTTTCTTTGAAATAATGTTATTTCAAAAGCCAATGATCGTATCAATATCACTCCTTTACTCTCGTTCATCACTCTTTAATATATGTTTGGCATGAAATTCAATGCCTGTGATATAATCATTAGGTACAAAGAAAATATCTCCATTAGAAATCTGCAAGCTCACTGAATGCAAAACTTAACCATAGGACACCTCATTAGCTATATTCTAGAAAAAAAGTATAATTTTACCTTCCTAGCACAATAAGATCTCCTACTGATATTCTTGGCATATAACACTTTTTGCATAATCTATAGTGAGTGCCATATGCCCCTAGCAGATGAGTTTGATTTTGAGGAAGAGAGAAAAGAAGTAGTAGGGGAAGCACCAACATAGAATATCCCTCACATTGAGTATAATTATCCTTAGGATGCTTTGATATAACACTTTGCTCATCTTGAGCTAAAGATCAATTCGCATAACGTGCAATCCTCCCAGCATTGGGAGGATACCACTCAACATTAGAGGGAGACCACATCTCGCTTTAAGTTTAAACAACAACAATAAGTAGACTGAGCATAGATGAGTGATCATTTTACCACTGTCTAAGAGTACTTCTAGTCACCAACACCTCTACCAGATCAGGGTCCTCCATATGAGTAGTCCTTGTGGTATTATTTTTTTAGTTTTGTTTTTCTAGTTTTTTTCCTTCTTGTACTCCTCATTTGGGTGTTTGGTTGTTTTATTCTATGTGTTTTTATTTTCTTGTATTGTCAAGCTCTTTTAGTTTTCTATAATAGTATCTTTCTTTTTGGTGCTATCAAAGGGGGGAGTAGAATATTTGTTGGTTGAACTAGCTTGCCCCTATTATTATAGTTTGTTATTTCTACTTCAACTTATTATGTACTCTCTT
>NW_021319205.1:5556822-5581495 GCF_001605985.2 Dendrobium catenatum | reverse complement strand
AGATTCATCATTTTATCCTTTTAATTATCATGATAAAATGATGAATCATGTTTAATTAATTTAGAATGATTAAAATTACTTATAACAAAATAGAGTAATTAAATGACTACAAGTCATCCATTTAACCCTTAAATTATTTCAATATCATGATAACTGGACTCTCTTCAGCAACAATCTCAGCTAGGGGTGTAAGTGAGCCGAGCCGGCTCGTGAGCCGGCTCGAACTCGACTCCATAATGAGCTCGTGAGCCGAGCTTATCGAGCCTCGAGCTCGTTTGTTAAACGAGCTCGAGTTCGAGCTCGATGAGAGCTCGGCTCGAAGCTCGCGAGCCAAGCTGGATTGACCAAAGGCGTGATTTCCAGCCGGCGGGATTTCCAAAAATTAAAATGGTCAAACCGGCAATTCCTAAAAAATGAAAAAAATAATACCATTTCGGTATTTCTTGACATAAAAAATATATATAATGTTAATTTTATTTATCTAACCAATGAAAAAGCCTGACATGCAGCTGCTCTTATTTTTTTGGGAAGGTGAAAAGCTGCTCCTTCTTTGCTTTTTTTCAAAACTCATTAATTATCTCAGCTCATCTCTTATCCCCATAAGAAAAAAATATATATTTTATTTTTAATGCTCAACGCCTAAATCTTCTTCTCCAATGGCAAGTTTGACGTGGTCGTGGATGACGCAGACGAGGAAGATGACTCGCTCGAAGGTTGTCCGGACTGCCAAGGCTCGCGAGCCGGCTCGAACTCGTTAACGGTGGAACGAGCTCGAGTTCAAGCTCGCCTTTCGAGCTCGACTCGAGTTCGAGCTCGCTTTCTGACTGACGAGCCGAGCTCGATAGTGTAAAAACTCGACTCGACTCGACTCGTTTACACCCCTAATCTCAGCCATCCAGTTTACCCTCAAGTTTTCATAAGAGCAATTAATACTTATCACTTAGTCTATAAGAGTCGGTGGGATTGAAATATTCATTCTCTATGTGGTTATGAACAATTATTTAACATATTGGTTTATGTTTTCTTCTTCAACCTACTATCTTGTAAGCTTATGGCCACAACAAATCAACATTAAAACCATTCATAGCCTTCATCTACTATCATCTCTATCATGATTTAATTTATGGGGTTTTTACATCAATACCAATTTATAACATTTAATTTACATATTTAACACTCTAAACATTAATATTTCATTTTTACCACTTCAACACAATTCTATCATCAGATATACCACTCTGTCCCAACCCCCGCTCACGAGGTTATCCCATTCGCATGACCTGTAACTAGATGCACCAAAATCCCTCATACCGCGAGTCATCCCTTCCCCATCCCGTGAGTCTTCCCTTCCCAGGATGCACTCCATCTGTTCCGTTCATGTCCCTAGGTCGAACAGCTCTAGGGTTACCTCACGAGCAGAAACTATTTCCCTCATGTGGTCGGATTGCTCCACATTTGCTTCCTCTCCGTGAGTTCTGTGACCTAAACAACCGTCGAAGGTAAAGTTCTTCGGATTGCTCTGCCTATGCCAAAGTTTTTTTACATGTAATGTATTTATTTATGAAATGTTGTTTTATTTTTAGAGTTGAGATGCTTTTGAGCTATTGATTCAATCATAAGTTACTTTGACAGATTCTATAGATTTTTTGTTGTATTCACTGACACTTGAAAAAGCAGCTTTCAAGGTCTCATCGCTTCGGTGAATCACTTGAGCCCTGAGACATTTTCAATGCCATGGAGCTAGACTAGTGAGCTATTACGCTTTCTTCAAAGGATGGCTGCTTCCAAGCCTACCTCCTGGTTGTCATGGCTTGATCACTTCCTTTTCCACTAAGTAATTGCTTAGGGACCTTAGCGTACGATCTGGGTTGTTTCCCTCTCAACTTTGGATCTTAGCACCCAAGAAGTCTGTCTGTACAAATGATGACGGCCTGTATTCGGAGTTTTTCTCCAATGAGTTCAATCAATTCTTCTGTTAGGGAAAGCACACAGCAGTTTTCAAAAATTTATTGTCATTGTTAGTTCAAGTGTGTGGTGTACACTTGCGACCGAGGACCTAATCGAGGCAGACAATTTTATAGGTGCATTCATAGTCGAACTGATGACGATTGCAATTTCTTTAAATGGATAGATGAATTAGAAGAGCCTTCACATGCACGCATTATGATTTAAAAGCTGCAGACGATAAGATTTTGAAGAAGCTTGACTTGGCCATCTTTTAGTTGAAAGTGTTTATTGCTCTTGTTGCTCTCAACATCATCATTAGGATTTTTTTGCATAAAAATGATTGTAATGGAACATTAAGATGTATTTTGTTGTTGTATTTGTTGTGTGTAATTGTGTTGTATCGTCATTGAATGTTTGTAATGGAACATCTTCTGAACTATGTTGTAGCTTCTAAAATTAAATGAATGTTGTTTCTTCTTAACTATGTTATTTCTTTTGACTCGACTAGTTTTAGCAAGTCATCGCTTGCTTCTAACAAAAATTGATCAAGTTGAAATAAATATCATTGCTTGCTTCTAACAAAAATTGATAGAGTTGAAATAAATATCATTGCTTGCTTTAAGAGAAATTGTTTCAAGATATCCTGCACAATTTGTTTTATTAGGCAGCTTAAATCATGCCTAATAAAACAATTTGTATGGAGAAGTTCTCTGTTGTTTCTGCTCTCTGATTAGAAATTGTATGGAGAAGAATAGAGCTTGAAAAAATTAGATATGTAAGTGGTGCAATACTTCATTCAAAAATAATTTGTTGTTTTACATTTTCGATTTTCTTGTTTCATTCAAATAAAAAATCAATACAAACCCCAAAGTTTTCTATGATTGCATTTGTTGTTTTATAAGTTCTTTTTCATACAAAAAACCAATACAAAAAACCCAAAACTTCATTCCAAAAATCATTAAGGGGGTGCACTTATAAACCATCAAGATATGAATATTGATATTCTTCAACTTCATTATCAGCTACATTCCTTCTGCCTGGCAACTTTTCTCGCCTCGTGAAGCCATATTGTGTGGAATATGTAGCCTCGTTGTTCTTTTTTTGGAGTGGGTTTTTGCAAGTGCTCCGATGATTCCCCCAAAGACCACACCTACCGCATTTATGAGATTTCTTATCCTTTTCCAAGAAATTTATTAGTCTATTTTTTCGAGGCCTACCCCTTGGTCTGAATGTACTCGGCACTCCAATTTGGACAACATCATCGACTACTCTCCACTAAGCCTTTCCAGGTAGCGCAGGTATTGCTCCATCGTATGCAACTCTAAACTATATTGAATAAACCATTATTGTCGTCAAGTGCATTTGCTGATAAAAGCACACCCAAATACTTTGATTTAAGATGATAAGCATCCATTTTGATAAGCTGTCTACAACCACTGAGAAATCCTTCAACACACACCTAAAAAATAACATAAAATCTTTTAAATTAGTGATCTGAACTATCATATCTGTATGTAATATGTGACCTCGGATTTCATTCAAGTAATTCAGCTTTTAATGTTGGGAACCATTTGTAGCTATCATCAATCGAACCGAAAATAGTATCACGAGCTTGTTGTCTTGCTCTCCAAAGCTTCATGTAAGGTATTGATAAACCATACTCTTTTTCTAGATTGCTCTTTATTTAATTTGGTGGAATGTCAGGGTGCCTCTTCACTAGATCCTGAATTTCATTGGCAACCCATGCAGATGTGGCAAGTTTATTCCCTGCATGATTGACACCAGGACAAGTGTGTTCTCCATCAACTCACATTATTTGGAATGACTGAGTATATTCACAAAGGGATGAATGAATTCTCCACTGACATCCTTGGTAAGAACATGTTGTAATAACACGTTTCTTATCACTTGGTTTGATTCTAACACCAAAGTTATTTTTAATGGCTATTGAATGCATAGCATTTTTTAAAGTTATTGCATCATCATAGAGTGTGCTAACTTCTAAATCATTAATACCCATATTTATAATGGAACATTCAACCATGTCTAAACTCACAACCTCTATAGGATTTGAAATTTTTTCATCTGCATCTACTTCTTGAAATACAATAACAATATTGGCACGTAAATTCCCATTCGATTGTTTAACCAACTCATTCACATCATTGTTCGTAGTAAGAACTTTATATTCTTTAGGTGATGTTCTATATATGTGGTAATACATAAGATACTGATGTATTTTGAGCCATAGACATATTCTAGCTATTTCTATTCTAAGCTTGCAAATATTGATATAACCTTTCTGAAATTTAACAGTTCTTTGTTTGTCGCCATTGTATGTTCTCCTACAGTGTTCCGAGGTTACCACCCAAAAACTTCTATATTTAAATGATACCAATAATTCCTCTTTTTTTTCTTCAGTGCTATAATCAAAGACCTGCATTAACAAAGACAGAAAATTCATTTCAAAATGTGATTTCTAATTGCAAAAGTACAAATAAATGTGTAATCAAAACTTACAAAAGAGGTTGTATTTGAACACATTACTACACAAAATTTGAGAACAATCAATCTACTGAAAACCTATTAAAGAAATCAATTTGTACTTTTTTAGTACTTACTGTTATCAGAATAACCAATTTCTTGAGTTCTATTTGTACTGCAGTGAAAAGGTTATGCATTAAATCATACCTTCGACCGATAGTAGGGATTGCAAGAAGATGTGATATCACTCCTAAGTCACGAATAGAGGAATCACAGTCCGACCTTAGTAGCAGTCAATATCTGCTCGAGCGCGTGAGAGTTAACACCGAACAGAGAAAGTGGCGGAGCGCGCGAGAGAGAACACCGAATACACCAAATGCTAGAAAGTTAGATTTCAGGGATAATGTCGTGAGCGGTGGTATGGATGGAGTGGTATATATGATGATAGAATTATGTTGAGGTGGTAAAAATGAAATATTAATGTTTAGTGTGTTAAATATATAAAATAGATGTTATAAAGTGGTATGGATGTAAAAACCCCTTAATTTATTTGAGGGGAGCGAAATGATTTGTTGTTTGGAAGTAAATCTTCCTCTTTTATAGGCATTACTTTTAAAATTAAAATCTTTGTTACTTTTAATCAAGGAAAGGGGAGGTTAGAGAGGTATGTCTACTTGAAGTTTGGAGATTGATTCTAAAATGTAAAAAATGTCCAGTCTTCATTGGTTGGGTTTCCTGTGCTTTTTCATTCGTCTTGCTACTTTTTTTTGCTATGATGAGGTTATTATGATATGGAGTTTATTTGACTATTAATTGCAATTGTTGTATTGTTGTTGCTATGTGTTCATGCTATTTTGGTTATGCTAGTAGTAATCGATAGGTATCCATGTTGTTATATGTTGGAAACTTCTTTTACACTTTGCAACATATATATTTAGTATTTTGGAAGAGTCAACACTCCATCAAATTTGTAGATGTTGATTTTTAATTGAGTATAGTAAAGTTGACAATCTTTTTATTATGCTCTTGACAATCATATTTCATAATATCAATGTTGATAATGGTGCATTCTCAACCCAACAACTTATTAGTTTCTAATTTGATTTGGTTTGTAAATTTTTATCTTTTGATTAGACTTGGTTACTTTTTTTTTATTCTCTTGTTGTGTAGATATTAAATATGTGATGAACTTATTTCTATCCAAGCCTATTGACAACACTAAGCCTTTATCCCACTATGAGAGGTCAGCTACATGAATCCTTTTTCTCCTTTTTGCCTTGTTAAAAGTTAATTCTCAGTTAAATCTAATAAACAAAGGTCATTTTTAATATTTTCTAACCAACTCTTTTTTGATCTACCTCTACCCTTCTTAACATAAGTCAAATTTAACCCATCTACTTTCCTAATTGGGTCATCGGCAGGAAGCCATTTTATGTGACTAGACCATCTAAGGTGACTCTCTCTAATCTTATCTTCCACTTGAGCTACTCCAACCTTTTAACGTGTCTACTCATTTCGCATCTTGTCTCTACGAGTAAAGCCACTCATCCACCTGAGCATCCTCATCTCTACAACACTTAACTTAATATTATGCTTCCCTTTTAATGGCCAACATTCTGTGTCATAAAGCATTGCAGGTCTAACCACTATCTTATAGATTTTTCCCTTAAGTTTAAGGGAAACTTTTCTATCACACATTCAACATTTTATATCCAAGCTTAATCACATTCCATTTTGGTGGGATGCTTATGGTAGTTTGTTTTTCTTACTTATATTATTTTATTTTCTTTTGGAGGTACAAATTTAATGTATAATTTTAACTATAACTCTTAAAATGCAACACAATTTCTTTAGCCACCAATAGTTCTCCTCCTCCAACCTCTTGCCTCAGCTCTCGCCATGGACTTTTTCCCCCCTCCCTTCCAACATGCACCTCCACTTAGCCTTCTCTTTCACCATGCAATCAAACTTAACATCCACCTCAGATTTTGCCCCATTTAAAAGCCATCCTCCCTCCTCCCCAACCTGCTTTCAAAGTTCATTAAACCTCAATTGGAAATCTATCATGATGGCTCGTAACTTCTCCAAAGGAGTTTCTTCTCTTCATTGTCCCACCATCTGAAAATGTCGTCCAGTTCACCGAAGCCAAAATTTTTGAAGGATCCAAAGTATTTGATGTATCCTTGGTTATTTGCTATATTGACCGAAGACCTTACTATGAAGCCTTTTTGGAGACTATTCAAAAAACATGGAAGCTAAAAGGTTCCCTAAATTTACTTGCTCCAAGTGAGGGTTTTTTCCTTTTGTATTTCTAAAGCTTGATTTACAATTAGTATGAACACGAACTCATACAGTACGATAAGTTAATTATTATCATACACACCAATTTAAATTCATCCATCTAATTTTGACACGTGTATCATGCAATACGAAGAGGTGTTCATACGGTATGATTACAAATAATTGAACAAGTCTAAACTGTTGATTTAACTAAGGACAGAGATGTGTAGATCATACAGTACGAAGTGAATCATATAGTACAATGTGAAAAAAATTTAATTTTTTATTTATTTTTAAATTAAGGATGTGTGATGATTATGTAACATATACCAAATAAATTAGCAAAAAAAAAATGAAATATGAAAAATAGAAAACCCACAACAACAACAAATAGATAGTCACAAAAATTCAAAAAGTGACACACATATAAAGCATACAAATTTAAAAATTGATTTAAATGTAAAAGTAATTTAAATTTATCATAAATCAAGTATGAATGTCTACAACACCTAGTCTAGTCCTCAAGGTGCTAAAGGTGTCATAGGAAAAGGGTTTGGTAAATATGTCTGCCAATTAGTCTCTAATAGATATATGATACAGTTTTATATCTCCCTTGACAACATGATCTTTAATAAAATGATGTCTAATATCTATATGCTTCGTTCAGGAGTGTTGAATTGAATTTTTGGAAATATAAATGATAATAGTGTTGTCACATATAATAGGAATTGTGCCTACAAGTACTCCAAGATCTAAGATCTGTTATTGTAGCTATAAGACTTGAGTAACACAACTTCATCTGGTAATGTATTCCACCTCAATGGTGGATAGGGCCACTAAATTTTTCTTTCTACTAGATCAAGAAACAAATGATTGGCATATGAGCTGACAAGTTCCTAAAGTATTTTTTCAATCTACCCTACATCCTGAAAAGTCAGAGTCTAAATATCGTATGATTTCAAAGGATGAGCTATATCTATGGTACCATATACCTAGGTTTTGGGTACATAATAGGTATCTAAAGATTCTCTTAATAGTAGTCATATGAGACTCTTTAGGATCAACTTAAAATCTAGCACAAAGATATACACTGAACTTGATATCAGGTTTACTGGCAGTCTGAAAGTACTTAATGCGCCAATAGAGGGGTGAATTGATATTTTTTAAAATAAATCCTAAATAAAAGTTCTATTTTTTAATTTTTTAATTTTTTTATTTCAAAAGGAAGAATTAACTAATCAAATGTGGAAGCTAATAATTTGATAATGATTGCAACAATGGTGACGAAATTTTAAATTGCATAATAAAATACTAAAATCAAATTTTTTACTAAGTAGTTATAGCAAAGTTAAATGCGAGAAAAGTAAAACAAGGTTTTGACTAGTACAATCTTTGGTACGACCAAATAATGCCTTGATTTATCATACTGTATGATCTAATTCGTACAGTACGATCATCAATCAATAATTAAACCTTGATTTAATTGACTAATCATGAGGGTTAATTTTAACAAGTTTTCAAATATTCGTACAATACGATTTGCATTGTATAGTACGATGTGTTCAAAATTCAAATCTTAAAAACTTGCTTCAATTAATTTTCCAGCTAGGGTTTAGGATTGAAAACAAATCGTAAGTATGATTAAGATCATATAGTACAATTAGTTCACAAATATTAGCCATTCAGCTACAATATATCGTAAAGTATGATTTAAATTTATACAGTATGATCTACATAAAAAAATAATTTTTTCTCTTAAAAAAACTCATACCTGTGTGTGTGCATGGTCACTCAATCTACATACACTATTTTATGGCGAGAATTAAGAAATAAAAAATAAGGAAAATAAACATTATTGACTCTTCCACATCCTATTATACCCATTCTTGAGTCTTCCATTTTCTTGAGTACTGTGTAATCTCCCTGAAATGGTAGTACTTAAATATAAGAGTAACATTCATAATATTTAATAAATAATGAAATAATTCAAATAATATTATTTGTCATCATCAAAATCACAGACTAGGGATCCTGGATTACAAGAATAGCCTCCTTTTTTATGATATCAAATAATATTAGTTGATAAGTAAGAGATAATAAATGCTTTTAATTGAAAGAACATAAAAACATGGAATAAATATATAAACAATTCATTTTAAATCACATAAACTAAAATAGAATTCAAGAAACAATATACTACTGAAAGACATCAACTAAGGATAGATAACTTCTCCTCCTTTTGACATCACCAAAATAAGGAGTATCTCATAAGATAAATAAAATAAAATAGTATAGAAAGCACAACAAACAACGACTAGTCAAATGATGGATCCTGATTAAGTGGTGGTGGTGGTGGTGGCTGAAAGAATTGATGGATGGAGGCAAATTAATGATCGATCGAGACAAATCTCTCACCAAACCTTCACATATCATCTTCGTACTGCTAGTGTTATTCGCAGATATGGGAGTCAATTCTAATTCCAAGTTGGTCAAGTCATTGAATAAGGTCATCTTGAGAATAGTTAGGTGTAGGTCTTCTAGCTAGAATATAGGTCCTCTAGTTGGAGCAGCCTCCCCTTCTTCATCAAAATCTGGCTTATCATGATCTTGCCCTTGATGAAATAAGATATAGAAAGAGTCATCCGTATAGAAAATAAGGTCATTATTGGGTTCGCTAGGATAGGTCAATTGGTATTTGTGGTAAAGAATGCATTCTATGAGATTCTCTAAGGCCAAATTTTATTTCCTATGGGTGCTAGGATGGAGAATTTGAGTCATGTTTTGTATATAATCTATAATCATGTCAGCTTCATCAAATCTAGTATTGGATATGAATAGGTAAGTGATAACATATAGGATTAGGGTCATACGTATCTTATCTCCAGCTTTGTGTATTATGGATGTCCTAAAAATGTGTTGGGTGATGTAAGCATTGTGTGTTAAGGACTGGACAAGAGGTTGGTGTTGGTTCTAAGCACCATTTTAAAGAAAAAAATTAATAGAACTCCAATCAAAATCATTTGTTATGAAGGAGTGGGATCGAGGTCCTTCAATAGAAAGACTGATATGTTCAGTGAGGTTTACTTTGGTAATTTCAATATTGTGACAATAGAAATATGAAGTTAGGGTCAAGTTTTCTAAATCGATCCTAAGGTTTGCAATGATCTCATAGATAAGCTCAGATTTAAACAGAAAGGCTAGAGTAAGAAGAAATTGAAAGGAAGTGGAAGCGAAGGGGCTCATCACCTCGAAGTTAAGGGCAGCTTGATTTAGCATATGAGGAGTGATCTTACATGCTTTGAATTTGTGGTAGGCATCCTCATCTTTAGTAGAAACAAAATGATCATCATGGTGACGGGAGGAAGAGGAGCTTCCCGAAATGATTTGGCCACGTTTGCTTGTACTGGCCATTGAGTAGAATAGAGTGAAGAAATGTGTAGTAAAGAACAATTGAGTGAATTGAGCATGCTTCCCTTCCTATTTATAAAACTTTTAACTTTTTGTACTGTAAGATTGAAGATTATATAGTACGATTAAAGAATTAATTTGTCTGGATGACTTATTAGGAAAATTTGGTCAAATCATACAATACGATCAAGGTCGTACTGGACGATATGAAGGAAACATGTTCATCCCAAGTGGTCAGAAGTACAACCTTTCATGAAAAGTACTGTATAGTATAAATGGGTGTTCGTATAGTACGAATGATAATTATATCATACCGATCGAGTTAAATTCATCCCAATCCATTCTACCATGTGGATCGTACAGTATGAAGGAAGATTTCATACAGTATGAATGGCAATAATCTCATACTAAATGACTTGAATGTGTAAATGATCAGTGACACATGGATCATAAAGTACGATTAGAGTATCGTACAGTATGATGTGCAGATCAGTGATATAATTTAGCTCGTTAACTAAACAGAGGGTTATGATCTATGAATTTGTGATGATCATACAGTACGAATTGGCATCGTATAGTATGATATGGACAAAAAGTTGAACATTTTGGGAATTCATATAGATGAGTGTGTGAAGATCATGAAACATCTTGGACTAGGTTTTTTTTGGATCAAGCATGAATTTTTATAACACCTAATTTTTTTCTCAAGGTGCTAAAGGTATCATAGGCTAGTGGTTTTGGGAATATGTCTGCTAATTAATCTCTTATAGCTATATGGTGCAATCAAATATATCCTTTAGCTATAAGATCTTTTATGAAGTGATGTCTAATGTCTATATATTTTGTTTGAGAGTGTTGAATTAGATTTTTGGATATGCAAATTACATTAGTATTATCACACATAATTGGGATGGTTCCTATAGGTAATCCAAGATCTAAGAGTTGTTGTTTCAACTATAAAACTTGTGCAACAAAACTTCCTAATGCAATATATTCTGCCTAGGCCATGGAAAAGGCTATTAAATTTTGCTTTCTAATAGACTAGGAAACTAACTAATATCCTATAAATTGACAGGTTCCAGAGGTGCTTTTCCTATCTATCCTACACACTGTAAAATCAGAATCTTGATATTTTAAGATTTTAAAGTAGGAGCTATATTTAGGATATCAAATTTTTAAGTTTGGAGTGCCTAGTAGATATCTATAGATTCTCTTGATTGTACTCAAGTGAGACTCTTTTGGGTCAGCTTGGAATCGGGCACAGAGGTACACATTAAATATTATATCTGGTCTACTAGCAGTTAAATAGATGAGTGATCTAATTATTCATCTATATTTTTTCTGGTCTACTGACTTTCCATTTGGTTCTTTATCTAGTTGAATGGTAGAACTCATGGGAGTGTTCATGTCCTTAGCACTATCTATTTCATATTTTTTTAAAATATCCTTGATTTATTTAGTTTGGATAATAAATGTTCCATCTTTTATCTATTTTACACTAAAACTAAGAAAATAATTTAGCTCTCCCATCATGCTCATTTCAAACTCATTATTAATTATTTTTTAGAATTCATCACATAAGGTTTTATCTTAAGATCCAAATAAGAAGTCATATATATAAATCTGAACAATGAGAGTTTTATCCTCTTCCCTTTATAGTAAGAGGGTGGTGTCCACACTACCCTTAACAAATCCTTTATCTAGTAAGAATGAGCTAAGTCTTTCATACCAAGCTTTAGGTGCTTGCTTTAACCCATGTATTGCCTTTTTTAATTTGAATACATGGTTTGGGAATTGTGACTTTTTAAATTTGGGGGGTTACTCAACATAAACATCCTCTTTGATTATCCCATTTAAAAAAGTGCTCATAACATTCATTTGATATAATTTAAACCCTTGAAGCAAGCAAAGGCTAAGAGCACCCTTATAGCTTCTAGTCTAACTACTGGGGCAAAGGTTTCCTCAAAGTCTATGCTCTCAATTTTGTTATACCCCTTAGCTACTAGTCTGGCCTTATTTATTACTATGATTCTTGAGTCATTCACCTTATTTTTAATGACCCACTTTATTCCCACCACACTTTGCTCTTTAGGCCTATTAACTAATTCCCATATAACATTCCTAATAAATTTTTTAGCTCTTCTTGCATCACTAGGATCCAGAATTCATCCCCTAAAGCTTGATCTATACTTGTGGGTTCTATCATAGAAATAAATGCTAAATGACTAACCTTTTTCCTAAGTCTGTGCCTAATTCCTCAGAATGACTAGAAGAATATTTCCAATCTCTAGGTAGTGGTTCTTGAGGTTTTACTCTATCTCCTATGGTAATGGTTTCTACCCCCTAAATGACCTCTACCTCCTCTTCTTCAAATTTAGGTTCAAGGGTCCCATCTGATTCATCAAATACAATAAGGGTAGATTCTTCTACTACCAGTGTCCTCTTATTAAAGATTATATAGGCTTTACCTATAGATGAATAACCTAAAAAGACACCTTCGTCAGCCTTGGGATCAAATTTTCCTAAGAGAGAATTCCCATTGATTAAGATAAAACATTTGTAACCCCAAAACATACAAGTGGGAAAGATTGGGTGTTCAGCCCTTAAGGAGTTCATAAGGTGTTCTATCTAACTTATATCTAATATTCACCCTGCATAAAACATAATACATATTATTCACTACTTCTACCCAAAAATATTTAGGAAGAGTGTATTAAGCTAATATTTCCCTAGAAACTTCTACCAAGGGTTTATTATTTCTTTCAGTTATCTTATTTTATCGAGGAGTCCTAGGGGCAGAGAAGTTATGCTATATTCTTATCTCTTGATAGAAGGATTTAAACTTTTCACTTTGAAATTCTCCACCATGATCACTGTAGATTGTTGAGATTTCACATCCTAATCCAAGTAGAAAAAATTCTAAATTCCTCAAACGACTCACTCTTATGTGCTAGGAATCTTACACAAGTGAATTTAGAGAATTCATCTACAATCACAAATCCATAATTTTTCCCACCTAGGTTAGCTATGCTAACAGGTCCAAATAAGTCCATGTGAAGGATTTCTAGTGGCCTAGATGTGTTCACATCCTTGATTGAATGAAATGATGATTTTACTTATTTTTTTAATTGGCAGGCATCACATAGATGGTCTTTAGTAAAGTCTAACTTATGTACTCCTCTAACTAGGTTTTTCTGGGTGATATTCCTAAGTGTTTTCATGCTAGCTTGACATAGTCTCCTATGCCATAGCCAGGAGTCTTCCATTATTCTTTTTAAACACAAGGAACTTAAATTTTAATGTAGTTAAGATCCAACATATAGACATTATTTGTGCATTTTTCTTCTAACACAAGTTTTTCATTTAAGCTAATCAAGCATTTGTTGGAAAGAAACTTTATGGCAATTCCTTTATTATATAATTGACTAATACTTAACAGATTATGCTTTAAACCATCAACTAATAAAATATTTTTAATTAAAAAATTTTTATAATTTCCAATGATATATGAGCCCACCACTTTCCTGGTTGTGTTGTATTCTAAAGTCACATTATATCCTGTTCTGGCTTCCAGTGTAATGAATTACTACATATCTCCAGTCAATTGTCTCGAGTAGCGACTGTCCAGGTACCACATATTCTCCCTTGATCTTTTATGAGAGCACCCCTACAATGTCATTCAAAGATTAGATTTGGGAACCAAAGTGAATTTGGGTTCCTCCTTATACTTAAGTGAATGAGATGTATGCATGTTATATTGTGATGAATACAATTTATATCTCCACATGAGGTGTGTCCTACGGTGAATCATACAAGTGCGGACTATGTGACCTAGCATGCCATAAGAGAAGCACCTCACACCGGGAAATGGGATCACTAACCTATGTGGGTGGTGGTGCCTCTTCCTAAAGTTATGTGATGCATGCAATTACGAGGGGTTATTTATTTGGTCTAATGAGGGTGATGGCTTATTATTTTTAAATGCTATTTTTTTCTTGCAGAGCTTTATTTGCATATTCATAGTCTGCCACTTCCACTTTTAATACATGCTTAATACTATCTAATTGACATACATGTTCATTTAATTTCTTAAATTCTTTTTCTAGCTCAATATGCAATCTTTTCAAGGAATTATGTGCATCACATAACTCAATATGCTTCTTGTTTAATGTATCAAATTTATTAAGCAGGAACATGTGATCTCTATCTAAGTTAGAATGTACTTTAACTAAGTTAGCATGCTCTTTTTATAAAGTACTAAATTCAATGTTAAAGTTAACATTCAGTTTTTTAACTTTCTATATGAATCATGAATTTTTTTAGAAATAACTAATAATTCTTCATAAGAAAGTTGACATGCCTAGTATTGATCCAAGTGATCAAGAGTATCGTTAGGCATTAGAAACAAATTTATTATCTCTTCATCTGCTTCTTCTTCTGATAATTCTAAGGTAGAGTTGACCCAACATGTCTTCTATGTCTTTATCTTGTCTTTCTTATCTTTGGCTTCTCCTCGCTCTTCTCCTTGGTTAGATGGGTCTTCACATTGGGGCAATCAGCTCGGAGGTGACCTAATTTTTTGCACTCAAAGCAAATTGTGTCAAATGTAACTTTAGTATTCTTTAAGCTTTTACCTTTATTCTAGTTGTTTTGATGACGCCTTTATTTTCTCTTTAGAAAATTCTCGAATTGATGGGTCATCAAGGCTATATAGTCATCTTCCTCCACTATAGAACTGTCACTTTCTAAATTTTTTGCTTTTAGAGCCACCATTCGCTCCTTCTTTTCTCATAGAACATTTTTCCTTTGACTCACTCCTTGCTCGTAGGAAATGAGTGACCCAAGCAAATTGTCAATAGAATAAACATTTAATTCTTTAGACTTAGTGATTATAATTATTTTTCCTTCATAAGAGCTTGGTAAGCATATCAAAATTTTATGGACTTTTTCAAAAATAGATATCTATCTACCTAGTGTATGCAAGGATGTCACTATTTAGGTGAACCTAATATATATATATCAAATATAGTCTTGCTATGTTTCATGCAAAAGAGTTTGTAGTTATGTAATAAAATGTTTAATCTAGACTATTTAACCTTACTAATTCCTTCGTATGTGATATACAGTCTATCCCAAATCTCATTACTAGTAGCACTGGTGGACACTTTCATGCAGTCTTCTGATTTCAATGTACAAAAGAAATAATTCAAGCATTTTGCATTTAGCTGCACAAGTTCCCTATCCTTATTGCTTCATTCATTAAATGATATTTTATTTTTAACGTCATTCAAAAGCAGAGAAGGTGTAGTGTAGCCTTCTTGTACTAACATCCATATGCGATAGTCTATAGATTGTAAAAATGTAGACATTTAAATTTTCCAAAAATCAAACATTATATTATCAACCCTCCATAGTGTTCTAGTTACCAATATATGCCATTATCATTTTTTTCAAAGTTTTCTAAAACACTATTTTACAATTGAAAGTACTTGATGGCCAAGAGGGGGGTGAATTTGTATTTTTAAAAATAAACATTAAATAAGAGTTTTATTTTTTTAATTTTTCTTTATTTTAAAAGGATAACTTAATTAATCAAATGTAGAAGCTAATAATTTGATAACGATTACAATAATGGTGATGAAATTTTAAATTGCATAATGAAATACTAAAATAATTTTTTTTACCAAATAGTTATAGTAAAGCTAAATGCAAGAAAAATAAAATACGAAAAATGAAAAAAGCACACCACAAATTTTTATAGTGTTTCTATTAACCTTGACCTATGTCCACTCCCCAGATTCCTCTACTCAGAGATTTACACTACTCAAAAGCAACTCTCATTCTGCTCCCACAGCAAGCAGAGAATCCTTTACAATAACTCACTTTCACCTTCCATGGTGTGATGGAGTATAAGATGCTATGTCATCCTCCTGGTGCCGGTAGTGGACCTTCTCATTTTTCTCCCTCCTAGAGAAGGTAGAGAACCTTCAAGGACTTTAACATTGAATCCTCTCCCCTTAGAGAGCTCCCACAAGACTCACCCAGGCCATAGGAGGAGCAAGCATACATCTAGCTAGAAGAAATTGTGTGATCCCCTCACACTACTTCTCCATCATGCACAAACACACCTCCTTCCTCTCACAAGCCCTGAATCTCTTTAAAAAGCTCCCTCTCAAGAGTTCCTTTAGCTGTCAAGTTCCTCTCCCTTCTTTTAATGAATAACATCATTATTTATATAATAGGCATCAAGAAACCCTAAAAATTCAAATTAGCCATTTTTTTATACAGTACAATAAAAAATTATATACTACGATCAATTTAAAATAGCTTTCATCCAGGTACGAAAGAGTATGAGCATGTAACAATTTTTTAATACATTGTATAGTATGATACGAATATCATCCAGTATAATATACTTTATTTCTTCTGTTCATACAGGATGAACACTGCGATGACCAAAATTCATCTTTGTTTATTTATCCGATGTGATCCCATTTGTACAATATGATCAATTAAAATTATTTAGGTCATCTTGTATGATGTATATGTTGTATAGTACGATTAGTTTAAAAATCAAGGTTTCATCTGGTACGATCTTTGGTACGACAAAAAAAATGCCTCAGTTCATCATACGATACGATCCAATTCATACAATATGATCATCAATCCTTAATTAAACATTGATTTAATTAACTAATCATGGGGGTTAATTTTAGCAAGTTTTTAAATATCTTTATAATACAATTTGCATCGTACACTATGATGTGGCCAAAATTCAAATCTTAAAACTTGCTTAAATTAATCTGGTGGCTAGGGTTTAGGGTTGAAAATAAATAATATAGTATGATCAAGATTATACAGTATGATTAGTTCACAGAGTTAGCCGTTAATCCACAGTATATCGTATAATATGATTAAAATTCATATAATATAATCTACATAATTTTTTTTTTCACTTAAAAAATACTCTCCCACTATGTGTGTGCATGATCACTCAATTTGCATACACATTTTTGTGGCCATACTCAAGAAATAAGAAAAAATAAAGAAAATAAACATTCAAGACTCCTTCACTTCCTATTCTACCATTGTCTTGAGTGTTATGTTGTCTTGAGCAGTGTGTAATCTCCATGAAATGTTAGTACTTTGGAAGTGGGAAGGATTCCAGAGATCTACTTAAAAAATTTTCAGGGAAATCATTAGCAGCTCTGATTAGATCTTTTCAATATACTAATTGTAATAGTGGAAATGATTGGAAATGGCTCAAGTTAAGTAAACTGTCCGCTATAGTGCATTGTTTTTGGTGGATATTGCTTTAAAGTGGTATTCCAACTATGGAGTATCGCAGGTATAGGAGAATTATCAATTCAAATGGCTGTCCAAAGGGCTGTTCAGCTGTAGAAAATGAGGAGCATATTGCAGTTAATTGTAGTTTTCTTGTCTGGTTGTTCGACACCTTGGAGGGATGGGGTTTCCCCATTCCTAGATACAATCATTGGTCTGACTGTATCCACGGGTTAAAGGAGTTAGCTCGTGTAAATCCTTTCTTGGTCAATCTGTACTGCACATCTATCTACTATTCATGGAAGAGTAGGAATGATGCTACCTATGGAGGCAAGGAATTGGGCATGAGTTTTATGGCAGCCAAAGCAATTGAGGTTGTTGTTGTTTCTTCAAAATGCGGTATCCTCTCGGATCACTGGGGAGCCAATCAGCTTGGTTAACTGTCCAACTCTTCTTGGCATCCCCCTTCACCCGAGTGGATTAAAGGTAATTTTGATGCTGCACTTCTTGTCTCCAATGAGGCTGGGCTTGCCGGAGTTTTTAGAGACAATAAAGGGAGATTCTTATTTGCTTTTGGAATCAAATGTGTCCATTGGGACATTGGTTTTCTTGAGCTGATGGCTATTCGGGCATTGAAAATTTTTCACAAGTTCTGGACATTCGAAGCTAAGGGGATTATCATCGAAGGGGATAATCATAACGTCATCAATTACCTTCAGAGATTGTTGAATAAAGGTCATCACAACAATGAAGAGTTGGAAGATCTGTCATTCTTGGAAGACTTTGGTATGTTTCTTTTTCATTTCATTCCTAGAGAATGTAATCGTTTAGCAGACTTTTGTGCTAATTTGGCATTAGTAGAAGACTTCGCTTGGGAGGATCTTTATTGTAACAAGATCCCTCCAAGTTTTTTTGCTTTGCTTAAAGATGAGTGTGATAGATGTTCTATCATACTCTAGGTTGTATCCATTTTTTTTATTTAATTAGTTGCCTTTGGCATTTAAAAAAAAAAGAAATGTTAGTACTCACAAATAAGAATAACATTCAAAATTTTTAATGAAGAATGAAATAATTCAAACAACATTATTTGTCATCATAATCACAGACTAGGAATCCTGGATTACAACATAATCAAATAAAGGAGTCATCAAATTATCTCTATATATTTCTTCTAATAAACTTATTTTCCCTTGGGATTCTTATATAAATTGATGGTAGAACTGATGGGAGTATTGATTGTCTTAGCATTATCCACCTCATATTTCTTAAGGATATATATAATATATTTTGATTATCTAAGGAAGGTTCCATCATCCCTTTGCTTCACACTAAATATAAGGAAATAATTAAGCTTTCCCATTATTCTCATCTCAGATTTATGACTCATTGTCTTTAGAAATTCATCACATAGATTTTTATTTGTAGAGCTAAATAGTATGTAATCAATATAAATCTAAATAATTAGTATATATTCTCATACTTTCTTAAGGAATAGAGTGGTGTTATATTACCCTTAATAAAGGCTCAATCTTGGAGTAATGTGCTCACCCTCATACCAAGCTCTATGTGCTTGCTTTAATCCTTATGATACCTTCTTTAATTTGAATACATGATTGAAAAATTGAGAATTCTCAAAGCCTGGGGGTTTCCCAATATATACATATTATTTAATCACCCTATTTAGGAAAGCACTCTTAACATCCATCTGATATAACTTGAATCCTCTAAAGCAAGCAAAGGCTAATAACACTCTAATGTCTTCTAATCTAGTTATAAGGGCAAATGTCTTCTCAAAATCAAATCCTTTAATCTAATTATACCTTTTAGCTACTAATATAACCTTATTCCTAACCACTATGCTAAATTCAATCATTTTATTCTTAAAAACACCATTACTTCCTACAACACTCTATTCCTTAGGTCTTTTAACATGTTCCCATACATCATTACTAATAAATTTATTTAATTCATCTTGTATTGCTAGGATCCATAATTCATCACTAGGGCTTGATCTATGTTGGTGGGTTCTACCATTGAGATGAATGATGAATGACTAACCTTCTTTCTAAGTCCTTACCTAGTTTTAAAACCTTTAGATGGGTCTCATTAGATAAGTTCCCTTGGGTGACTAGATGAGTATCTATATTCTCTAGGTAAAGGCTCACAAGATTCTATAATATCTCCTAAGTCAATGGATTATATCCATTAGGTAACCTTTTCTTCTTCTTCCCCTAACCTAGGCTCAGAGGTTTTATATGATTCATCAAACACAATGTACGTAGACTCTTCTATTACTAAGGTCTTCTTATTGAAAATCCTATAAGCTTTACCTACAGATGAATATCCTAAGATAACTCCTTCATCAGATTTGGGTTCAAACTTTCGTAGAGGTAATTTTCTATTAATGAGGATAAAACATCTACAACCAAAGACATGCAAGTGAGACAGGTTGGGTTTCCTGTACTTAAGAAGCTAAAAGGGTGTCTTATTTAACTTGGATCTAACATTAACCATGTTCAAAACATAATAAGCAGTATTTACTACTTCTGCCTAAAAGTATCCAGGGAGAGAATATTCAACCAATATGGCCCTAGTAGCTTCTACTAACATCCTATTTTTTCTTTCAACTATTCCATTCTGCTGTGGGGACTTAGAGGAAGAAACTCTATACCTACCTCCTAACAAAAGGATTCAAACTTATCATTTTTAAAATCTCTATCATGATCATTATGAATAGTTAATATCTCACATCCTAATTTCTTCTATATCTTGGTAGATAAGGTTTTGAATTATTCAAACAATTCTTTCTTTTATGCTAGGAATCCAACTAAGGTGAATCTAGGATAATCATCAACAATCACAAAACCATATGGTTTCTTTCCTAGGCTAGCTATACAAATAAGTTCATACATATCCATATGAAGAATTTCTAATGGCCTAGAGATGATGATAACCTTGATTGAATGAAATAAATACTTAAATTATTTTATTAGTTTTCACACATTATATAGGTGGTCCTTGAAAGTTCATCATGGATGTTAAGCCGAACCTTAAATTCGATGGTACTATGGTGCAAGCTTGCTTGAGCAATCATGTGAAACCCCATTCACACTCCTTTGAAACCCCCTCCAAGGATCTTCTCCTTCTCATAAACTCCACCTTTTCCTCTCTCCCTTTGAAGTTCTCTCCTCAAGTTTTCTCCAGAGGAATGAAGCTTCAATGGCTGCCAAAGACACTTATCAAATGCCTTGAAAAAGCTTAAATAGAGGGCTTTAAGAAACTTTAAAAAATAATCTTGGGGGTAAATATCATCCAAGACGATCACAGGATTGTCCAGTACTACATTCTTAAAAAGAGGGCTTCATAAAGCTCTAAAATCTCAATTTTTATGCCAAATATCATCATGGACGATCGCAGGATTATCTAGTACGATGTGAAAAATTTGACCTGATAGTCTCGAATAATATCAGAATAGTCATGGATGATCAATTCAAATTTGTACAGATCGTCCAGGACGATATTATGGATTGTCTTGGATGATTAGAAGAAAAATTATGGTATTTCATTTTGGACGATTTAGGAAAATCACGTGTATCGGTAAAGATCTTATAGTATGATATATAGATTGTCCAGGATGATCTGATTGAAAATTTTAACCATAATTAATCCCCTAATCACATGATCAATTTAGGTATGATTTGTATTGATCGTTTAAGATGATCTAAATTATCCATGACAATTATAATAAAATTTTAACCTTAAATCTTTTCCTAAATTATCATTGACAGCTATTTTCTAAGATCATAATGAATCATCTTGGATGATGTAAAATCATCCAGTATTATTAGTTCAATGAGTTGATCATCCTGGATGATCAAAATTGTCCAGTACGATTAATTCAGAACTTGAACTTCTAGTTTTGTCTAGATCTCACTCCCTTGAGTGTGTATGAGTATGGACATAAAGCTAGCAAACTTGAGTTCTGATTCTTTGTAGGATGTTGCATGGTGTTCTTGAAATGTTAGTTCACACACAAATAAAAATATATTATAAATATAAATAGATATTAGTATTGAGCCACAATATTTGTTATCATCAAAAATATAAACTCATAAGCTCGAGTTGTAATAGTCCTTAATGAAATCTAACTTGGGCATACCTTTAACTAATCATGCAATTTATAGAAAGAAATTTAATATCAAATCCTTTATCACATAACTAACTAATCCTAAGTAGATTATACTTTAAGCAATCTATAAATATATATTTTTTTAATTATACTTGAGGACACCATCTTTTTAGTATTATTTTCTACTAGTGTGACCTTGGCTCTTGACCTGGCCTCCAATATGTTGAACTTCTTCAAATCTCTAGTCATATGCCTTGATCATATGTTATTCAGGTACCACATGCTTTCACTAGGCCTTTTATGAGAGCACTCATATAAAGTCAATCAAACATTAGATTTGGGAGCCCAAGTGAGTTGGGGTTCCACATTATGCCTTAATGAATGACTTGCTTGCATGTTATACTGTGGTGCATGTGATTTGGATCTCTATGCTAGCTGTGTCCTATAATGTATTATGTAAGTGCAAGCTATATGACCTTGCATGCCACAAGAATGACACCTAATTCCAGGGAATGGATTTACTAATTTATGCTAAGGGTTATTTCTCTTTCTAGGTATATATGATGCATGCAGTGAAGTGGGATTATAACATTATGTTAGTGTAGGTGGGATTTATTTTGTTCAAGTGCATAAATTTTTGCTTTTAAGAAACGATTCACACTTTTAACACTTGCAATTTCTAATTTTAATGCATGCTCATTGCTATCTAGTTTAGATGCACATATTTATACTTTTTGTTTGAATTTCTATCTCAAGATGCTTTTATTTCAAGGATTCATATGCAGTGGTTAGATCAATATATCTTTTATCTAATGCATCAAACTCATCAATTAAAGTATAAAAATTAGTATTTAAACTAGCTTACTTTATTTTGAGCTTTTTATATGAATCATGAGATTTTTTAGATATGATAAATAGTTCATCATAAGATAGCTAGGATACCTCATCTTGCTCTAGCTTATTAAGATTATCATTAGCCATGATACATAGATTTGTTACCTCATTTGCTTCTTTTTTAGATAATTCTGAGGTGGAATCAGCCAAAAATGCTTTCAATATCCATCGCTACCCCTTTTTGAAATTTACCTTCTCTTCACCCTTCAATTTAATTAAGTGAGTTTCCATGTTGGGACATTCAACTCACAAGAGGCCTAGTTTGCTACATTCATACCAATTATGGAAGATGGAGTTTTAAAATTTTTATTATTCTTACCTTTACTCCATTATTATTGATGATGCTTATGCTTTCTTTTCAAGAAATTTTTGAACTGATGGGTCATCAATGCAATGTCGTCACCCTCCTAAACTACAGAGTAATTACTATCTTAGTCATTAGATTTTAAGGCCATATCCTTTTTTTTTTTTGCTATTACTTGCATCAAGTAATCTTTGGCTCATGTCTTGCTTATAGGCAATGAGCGAGCCAAGCAAGTTATCTATCGAATACACATTTAAATCTTTGGATTTAGAAATTGGAGTTACCTTAGCATCAGAAAAACTATGTAGGCAATATAAAATCTTGTTAACATTGTTAGAATTAGAGAGTTCTCTACCTAATGCATGAAGGGATGTCACTATATGAGTGAATATAGTGTATATTTCAGATATATTCTCACTAGGTTTCATGCAAAATAGTTCATAATCATGTAGTAGAATGTTCAACCAAGATTGTTTGACTTAACTAATTCCCTCATATGTGATGCACAATCCATCCCATATTTTCTTTCTTGTAGTACATGTAAACACTCTCATATAACCTTAATATTTCAAAGAACATAAAAAAATAATTAAAACATTTTTCATTTAATTGAGCGAGCTCTCTATGCTCATGTCAACAACAACAACAACAACATCAAGCCTTTATCCCACTATTAAAAGTCAAATTCTCGTTTAAATCTAATAAAGAAAGGTCATTCCTAATATTTTCTAATCAAGTCTTTTTAGGTCTACCCCTACCTTTCTTAACATAAGTCAAATCTAATACCTCTACTCTCCTAACCGGGTCATCGCAAGGCCGCCGTTTTATGTGACCAAACCATCTAAGGAAACTTTCTCTAATCTTATCTTCTACTGGAGCTACTCCAACCTTTTCACGTATATGCTCATTTCGTATCCTATCTCTAAGGGTAAAGCCACTCATCCACCTGAGCATCCTCATCTCTGCCACACTTAACTTAGTATTATGCTTCTCTTTTAAAGGCCAACATTCGGCACCATAAAGCATTGCAGGCCTCACTACCATCTTATAGAATTTTCTCTTAAGTTTGAGGGGTACATTTCTATCACATAACAAGCCTGATGCATTCCTCCACTTCATCCATCCAACATGAATTCTGCTGATAATATCCCCATCTATTTCACCATCACTCTGAATAATAGATCCAAGATATCTAAATTGTGTACTCTTATTAATGACTTGATCGCCCAAAGTTACAATCCCCTCACTAAGTCTATTACTACTAAAATTACACTCCATATATTCCGTTTTAGATCTACTCAAGCGAAAACCTTTAGACTCTAAGGTTGACCTCCATAATTCAAGTTACCTTCAACTCCCTCTCTAGTCTTATCAACAAGAAGAATATCATCAGCAAAAAGCATACACCAAGGTACATCCTCTTGCAAATGTCTAGTGAGAACATCCAAGACTAAAGCAAAAAGATATGGGCTTAAGGCTGATCCTTGATGTAACCCAACCGAAATAGGGAAATACTTGGTCAATCCACCTTGTGTTTGAACACAAGTAATAGCTCCTGCATACATATCTTTAATGATTTGAATATAAGCATTATTGACTCCTTTCTTTTCAAGAACTCTCCATAGCACTTCTCTTGGAACTTTATCATATGCTTTTTCTAAATCAATAAATATCATATGTAGATCCTCCTTATTTCCTCTATATTTTTCCATCAAACCTCTGAATAAATGTATGGCTTCCATAGTCGACCTACCCGGCATAAATCCAAATTGATTTTGAGAAACATTAGTATCACGCCGCAACCTATGCTCCAAAACTCACTCCCATAGTTTTAAAGTATGACACATTAACTTAATACCTCTATAATTCGCACAATCTTGTACATCACCTTTATTCTTAAAAATAAGAATTAACACACTCATTCTACACTCATCTGGCATCTT
>NW_021319205.1:5545727-5555721 GCF_001605985.2 Dendrobium catenatum | reverse complement strand
AAATTAAAAAGTCAATATTTGGGCCAAATTTAATACATAAAATACACTAAACTTATAAAATCCATAAGTAATTTTAGAAAATTTAAAATTTAGTAAACTCAAAAGCGTTGGAGTCATTTCTTGGTGTGATATTTGTGAAAAATATAAAAAAAATTAGAAAATAATGTAAATAAAAAAGTTAAGAAATGGACCCCACATTCAAATAAATTTAAATATTAATTAAATATGAAAAAATAATAAATTATTAAAATTTCAAAAAATTAAAACCAATATTCCTTTAAATAAAGTTTTTAGGCTTCATTACCTCGGGCTGTGAGGCTACGTGTCCTAAGGAGGTCATTGTCCTTCTGTCCATTGTGAACATGCCACAAATAAATTTGTAGGAATATAAATATAAAAAAATCCAAACTTAATAAATTAACAATCAATCAAATTAAATTAATTTAAAAAGTATTAATAAAATTCTTAAACATTATAGCTTCTACACCCTTATGATTGTTTCTCTTCAAAAGGGCAAAGATGAATTGACTTGGGAAGCTTTAAAAACCAAAACATTTAATTAAAATTAAAGACTTTATGCTATCAATCTACCCCAGTTTATGATGGTTGATAGCATTACATTTTTTAGTCTAGGATATACTAATCAACAACTTCTAGCACTAAGGAGTTGTTGAATGTTATGTTCTTTAGAACCTAAAGGTAAATAACTTCAACAATCAAAACATCTTTAAAAAATAAATTTAAAATCTCTAAATCATTAAAACTTAAATTCAAACTATTCTTTAAAGACATTGAAAAAATAAATCCATTTATAGATAACCTTAAAGCAATAAAGCCTATGAATTATCCAAGCCATTTAACCTTTCTACACACACTTAGATGTTTTGCTAGTACAACTAGCTCTAGCCTAGGCTAGGTCAGTAGTTTGATTTGTTTGCCAAGTGCTTTACTTGGAGAGTACCTTGTATAAGAAAGTTCAAATGTGGATTGTTAGACTGACCTGAACCATAAGTGCACACCAAGAGGGGGATGAATTTGTGTTTTAAAGAATTCCCTATTAAAAATTTTAATTTTTAAAATATTATGATTTAATACAAAAATAATACGACTACTCCAATCTCATAAAAAATTTATTTTGTTTTTTATAAAAGAAACTTACAAATAAAAATAATTTTATCAATTTTTTTTATTTTATTTTTATTATTTTGTTTTGGCTCAAAATCAAAATATACTTCTAAAGCAGAGCAAATCTCACAAATCACAAATTTAGAAATAAGTAAAATGTAAGAAATAAATTATTAAAAAATAAAAGCAAAGAACCAAGAACGAACACTCCAGAGATTTATAGTTGTTCGACCAACCTTGACCTACATCCACTCCCCAAAGACCTCCATCCGAGAATTATACTAAAAACTCAGTGACTGTCCTTGTTCCCCCACAGTAAGGCTGAGAATCTCTTACAACTCACATCAACCACCTCGGTATAACAGAGAAGTTGAATCCCTTTCACCTCTTTAGTGCGGTGAAGTAGTTGAATTCCTTTTACCTCCTTAATGTGGTGGAATGGCGAATCCCTTTCACCTCCTCGCTATAGTAGAGAAGCTATATTTTTCCCATGAAGAGACACTTATTGTATTTTCCTCAAGAAAAGAGACTGACCTTGTAGAAACAAGGTGCAAGATCATTGAGCAACCATGTGTAGAAACTCCTCTCACACATTCTCTAGTTCCTCCATATTTTTTCTATCTCAAGGCCTCAACTGTCTCTCTCTTCCTCTCCCAAACCAATGCTTCCTCTTTAAACTCTTCTCATAGATGCTCTCCTTTGGAAAATGTTGCAAAAGATTCCCTAAGATGGATTTGGGATGCTATTTAAATAAAGGCCCAATATAACCCAAAAATTTAAGTTACCTAAGTCTATTTATATAGTATGATCATGGATAATACAGCGCCAATAGTTAAATTCATCCTATTAATAATATACAATGAATAAGGGTCTGTACGATTAGTTCAAATATTTGAACTGATTGTTTAGAATGATATCAAGTCATATAATACCCTTAGTTCTATCAAATTAGATTTTTATCTTATACGATAACTAGAGATTAAATATCATCCCAGCAGCTAATTAGGTTGTATTATATGTATCAGGTCATTATATAGTATGATATGAAATCTCAAATAATCCAAATTTGATTGCCTAATTACTATACTAAATTAGGCAAAATTTAACTACATTATCGAGTATGATCATAATCATGTAATAAGATTAGTTCAACTTTTGAATTTCAAAATATGACCTAATTTATGATTAGTAGCTAGGGTTTTAATTTAAACTAATCATCATATATGATCAGATTTGTATAGTATGATTATCATACAGTGTGAACTTAAAAAAATATGAAATTCATAATTTTCCTACCCATATATGTGTGTATGGTCGCTCACCTAGCATACCACCTTACATGACTTTAACTCAAGAAATATAAAAGAATAAAGAAATAAAAATTATATACTCTTATAAATATCACCCTTTTTTACCCAATCTTGGGCTTTGAATCTTCATTGCACAGTATATGATGTTCCTAAAATACTAGTGTGCACAAAAGAAAATATGCAATAAAGGTACTATAACAAGTAGAAATCAATAATATTTGTTACCACCAAAATCATAAGCTTAGGGTCCCATATTATAATAATCTCCTCCTTTTTTACAGTAACAAACATTAGTGGTTAGATTTTATAGTTAGTTGTATTGTCTCCTAATCTTCCTCTCAATATGTGAATTATTTTATGATTAAGGCAAAATAATTTTTTTATTTTAAATTTAGGAACAACAGAGAAACATAATAATACAATAAATAAAAAATAAACTAAGTATATAAATCAAAAAATATAACCAACACCCTACTCCGTTTTTGACCTCACAAAAAAGGAGATACAACCAAATAGAATTAAAAAGATAGATAAATAATAATACTATAACATAACACATAATCTAGAAGTAAAAAAGGTCCCTAATCAGCTGGTGGTGGTGGTGGAGGCTATAAGTACCGGTGAAGAGTAGTAAACTGCTCATTGAACCACTCCCTATCAACCTCAAGCTAATTCTAAACCTAATCATGTTGTTACTTGAATAGATTATGCTACTAGTGGAGCTACACCCAATATTGAGTTATCTCCTGATATTATGTTGCCTCTTGCATCTCTATATAGTAAAGTCACTCCACAATCGAGTTGTAGTCTTCAGATTAGTAGGTAGGATCTAGTGCTTGGCCCAGTACTAGAGCTCCTCCTACTTATGATCCATCACATAATGATCATGGAAAGTTTTATCACTATGGAGTAAATAAAAATAGCTATCAGAGTAGAAAATTAAGAGGTAATCAGGTGGTATAGGATATTATAGATTTTATTTTGATTCCATAACAAAGGCTATTAAGTATCTAAGTGTTAGGTTTTACTTATGTTTATTCTTGGGATCTCTAATACTTGTAATATTTTTAATATAGAAAATAACCATGACTACAATATTGAAATCAATTTCTATCATAATTAAATATGTAATGAGGGATAGAAGGGGTGTGAGGTTGACCTTATCACGTGCTTTAGGAATGATGTAGTTTTAAATGATATGTTGAGTTATAAACGCATCTTAAATAAGTGTGTGGACTAAAGGAGTGTGAGTATTTAGTGGAGCATACCTAAGGGTTATGTTGGCTTGGGTCCAATCATAGTCAGGGATAGAGGCTATAGAGTGAGAATTTAGACAATAATAAAAAGAAGTAGTATTTGATCAAATCTTTATAGGGAATCTCTAAAGTCCATCTAAAAATAAAGGATTGAAGTGCAGTGCCATCACTATTGACTCTAAGGCTAGTAAAGAACTAAAAAAGAAATTTAGAATTAAAGAGGAAGGCTAAGGTCTAAACAAATTGTTATGTGGTGCTAACAAAGAGGTTCAACACTTGGAAGTTAAGAGCTTCTTGAATAATGGTTTTTTATGGAGTAATCTAGGATCTACATGATGTCTATAAGAGCTACCTATAAGAGCCCTACAATGCTTTCTATCAACCATTTGAAAGGTAGAAGGACTAAGAGTGAAAAGGTAAAGATTGAGAAGGTTGAATTCCCTCTCCTTAAATAGATCTCAGTTAGATCATACAGTATGATATGGATCATCTAGTATGATAAAAAAGATTTAATTCATCCTTTCCTATTAGTCAAAAAGTTTGGTCAAATCGTATAATACAATAAGAATCATACTGAACAATCTTCATTAAGATGATGTCCCGAGGAGTCTAGCTATATGATATTTGAGTAATACATCATACAATATCAATAGATGTTTATATAATATGATATGTTATTAATATCATCCTGACCAAATTAAATTCATCTAATGATGCGTGCCATGTGTGGTATATAGTACGACATAGGGGTTCATACACCATGACCATTAATAATTGATTTGATTAGAATTATTGGATGTGCTGCGTACTGGTGATGTGTAAATCTATTAAGATCATCCAATACAATGTATGCAAAAAATTTTAACCTAGTTTTTTGTGTGATGTTTGGGGAAGACTTTTACTAACTAGCAACTTCAAATATATGAACTAAAAAATAACAAAAAACAAAACACAAAAAAAAAAATGAAATGATCAAGAAACATAACAAATATATATATATATATATATATAACATACATTGTTGGTTACACTACTGCCCTAAACAAAGTATGAATGTCAATGACACGTAATCTAGTCCTCAATATGCTAAAGGTGTCAAAGTTTAGGGATTTGGTGAAAATTTCTAACAATTGATTCTTAGTTGCTACATGTTACATTTCTATATCTCCCTTGGCTATATTGTCTCTATTAAAATGATGTATGATGTCTAAAAACTTAGTGTGGGAGTGTTGAATTATATTTTTAGAAATATAGATTACACTAATGCTATCACACGTGATTGGTATAATGCCTACATAAAGTCCAAGTTTAAGAATTTGCTGTTTTAGCCATAAGACTTGAACATTACAACTTCCTATAACTATATATTTCACCTAAGTGGTGGATAGGGCTATTGAATTTTGCTTTCTATTAGACTAGAAAATAATTGATTACCCTATGAATTAATGAATGCCATAAGTACTATTTCTATTTATTCTATACCTGTAAAGTCTGAGTTTGAATATCCTATAACTTTAAATGAAGAGTTATGCCTACGATATCAAATACTTAGGTTTTGGTTGCCCATAAGATATCTAAGAATTCTTTTAACTACTATCATATGAGATCTTTTAAATCTACTTAGAATCTAACACATAGATAAATATTAAACATTATATCTTGTCTGCTAGTAGTCAAATACATTAGTGATCATATTTTCTCCCAATGTTTTTTATGATGTACTTATTTTCTATTTACATCCTTGCCTAATTGATTGGTAAAGCTCATGGGTGCATTAATTACTTTAACATCTTCAACATCATATTTCTTCAGAAGTTCATTAATATATTTTCTTTAGCTTAGAATGGTGCCATCATCCTTTTGCTTCACACTAAATCTTAGTAAATATGTTATTTCTCCCATCATACTCATCTCAAACTCTTTACTCATAATGTTTAAAAATCATTACAAAGACGTTCATTTATTAATCCAAATATTATATCATCCACATATAGTTGAACGATGAGTAAATCATCTCTTACATTCCTAAGAAATAGGGTGGTATTTACACTACCCTTATAAATGATCTAGGAGAAATATAATAAGCCTTTCATACCATGCCTTAGGTGCTTACTTCAACCAATATAAAGTTTTTCAATTTTTACACATGGTTGGGAAAGAATAAATTTTCAAATATGTTGGAGTGTTATATGTAGACATCTTCCATGATAACCCTATTTGAGAAAGCTCTTTTACATCCATTTTATATAACTTAAAGCCTCTAAAGCATGTAAAAGCTAATAGTACTTTGATGGCTTCTCATCTATCTACAGGGGAAAAGGTCTCCTCAAAATTAATACTTTTAATTTAATTGAACTCTTTAGCCACTAACCTAGCCTTATTTATTAACCACTACTCTAGAATAATTCATCTTATTTTTTAATACCTACTTGAAACCTACTACACTCTATTCCTTAGGTGTACTAGTCAACTCCCAAATATCATTCTTAACAAATTAGTTTAACTCTTCTTATATAGATAGGATCCATAATTTAATAGATAAGGCTTGGTCAATTTTTGTGGGTTCTATGATAGACATAAAGGTAGAATGACTAACCTTCTTCCTAAATTCATTCATGGTTATTATAAAGTCCGAATAGGTTGTTAAACCTATGCAAATGTCCTAAGGCTAACCAAGAGGGGGTGAATTGGTATTTTTTTTTTAAATTCTCTTCGCTATTAAAGAAAATTGAATTCATATATTTTATAAAAATATTTTTTCAACCACAAAACAAAAAATTCTGAAAAATAAAAATGCTAAAATAAAAATTAACACAAAGATTTATATTGGTTCGGTTCAACAAGACCTACATCCACTTCTTGAAGACTCCCTCTTTAGGTATTGCACTATTACCAAAGTGACTCTCCTTTACCCCCAAAATAAGAAAGAGAAGCCTTTAAAATTTTCCTCTCTTCCACCAATCCCAAGTTTTGTAGAGTACTATCATCCTTTCATACCCTCCAAGTGTCGGTAGAGTACCATCATCTTTTTAGACCCTTCAAGTGTCGGCAGAGTACCGACATCCTTTTATACCCTCCAAGTGTAGACAGAGTACTAACATCCTTTCACACCTTCTAAGTGTCGATAGAGTACCTTCATCCTTTCACATCCTCCAAGTGTTGGCAGAGTACTAGATCTTCTTTAAAGACTTTCTCTTGACAACTAGAAGGAAAAAAGGAAGAGAAGTAACCAAAATATTACAACTCGAGCTTATGAGTTTATGTTTTTGATGATAACAAATATTATGGCTTACTTTCTGTTGTCTACTTGTATTTGCAATATATGTTTGTTTGTGTGTATACTAACATTTCAGGAATACCATGTAACATCAAACAAAGAATAAGAGCTCAAGATTGGGTTGAATAATATTATGTTGTAAAGGGTCTGTAATATTCATTGATGTAATTTTGATTTCTTGAGTCAAGTCCTATAAGGGAGTATGCTTTCTTGGTGACCATGCACACACACACTCAAGGGAGTGAGATATAGTCAAATGCAGAAGATCAAGTTTTGAACTAATCGTACTGGACGATCCTTTATGATCTTGGAAAATAGCCTCCAATGCTAATTTAGGCAAGATTTTAAGATTTATTTTTTGTTCTAATCATCTTGGATGATCTTGATTGTCCAGACCGATCAATACAAATCATGCCTAAATTGATCATGTGATTAAGGGATTAATTATGGTTAAAATTTTTAATCCGATCGTCCTGGACGATCTGTATATCATACAGGATGATGTTTGCCGACATACTTGATTTTCCTAAATCATCCAAGCTGAAATACCATAATTTTTCTTCTATTCGTCCCGGAAAATCCATAATATTGTCCGTGATGATCAGTACAATTTTGTACTAATCGTTCGGGACTATCCTAATATCATCTGGGACTATCAGGTTAAATTCTGCACATCATACTGGACGATCCTGCGATCGTCCAGGATGATATTTGGCATTAAAATTGAGTTTTTAGGGTTTTCTAAAGCCCACTTTTTAAGAGCATCGTACGAGATGATCATGCGATCGTCCTGGATGATAATGTCGGTTTGGTGCATTTAAGAGCCTTTTTGGATCTCTTCTATTTAAGCTTTATCAAAGACTTTGAAAGTGTCTTTGGCAGCCATTGAGGCTTCATTTCTTTTAGAGAAAACTTGAAGAGAGAGCTTGAAAAGGAGAGAGAAAAAGGTGGTGTTTGAGAGAGGGAGAAGATCCTTAGAGGAGGTTTCAAGGGAGTGTGGAGGGAGTTTCACACGGTTGCTCTAGCAAGCTTGTGCCTCAATATCATAAAATTCAAGGCTCATCTTGAGGGAAGTTTTGGGAAGAAGATCTCTTTGGTGTCAAAGGACCCGGCTACTCTGCCGCACCAAGGAAGGTGGAAGTGATTTTTTAAGGGCTTCTCTGTCTAGCTGTGGGGGCTAAAGAAGATACACTAAGTTTAGTGCAATACTTGGAGGGTGCCTCCAAGGAGTGGACATAGGTCAAGATTTTACCGAACCACTATAAATCTGGTGTGTTCTTTCCTTTATTATTTCTACATTTAATTTCTACCCTTAGATTTTCTTTGTGGTGGATTTTAATTTGGTTTGAGTTTGTGTTTTGATTGAAAGATTTTTAAAATAATAATTCGCCCCCCTCTTGATTAGCCTCGGGACTAGTTCATAATGGCTTAACATTCCTAATGAACTTTTACAAAATACAAAAGATATTCTTACCTTTGACTAACCTTGTGACCCTTCACACTTTACTTGCATGAACTCTCTCTCAAACACTTCTCCCAAAACACTCTTTCACTTGCTCTCAAAGAAATCAAGAAGAACACCCTTTTCAAGTCAATTTCTAAGGACTTTTTATATGAAAGACATGAAAAATCATCCAGAAAACTAAAATTTGTAATTTTTAGTGAATACCACCGTACAGTGTGATCTTCAATCATATGTCTGAATAGTTCAAAAACTACTGTGTATATACCTGTATGAAATATTTTTGTACACAATAATCATCTAATATGAATCATGTTCGTACTGTAATAACAGTTGAAAAATTTTTCTTCTTCGTCGAGACAAAAAGATACCCCACATTTTCGTACTTTGGACGTAATTTGTAAGAACCATGTATAGTATATTACGATCAATTTAAAAAAAAATTAAAGTTCATCGAAATAAAAAGGAACCCATTCTTTTCGTACTCTGGTTATCAATAGTACGAACGTCACTTCGTATAGTAGGATTAGTTAAAGAAGTTTTGGAATTCGTCGGGACGAAAGGAACCCGTTCGTTTCGTGCTATGGATATCTCTTATATGAAGGTCACTTCGTACAACATGATCAATTCAAAAAAATTTCAAAAATCATCAGGATGAATACAGACTTATATTTTATACTCTGAACATTATATGTACAAAGGTCACTTCGTATAGCGCGATCAATACTTAGAAAAATTTTCTCCTCACACTCCGTTTAACTGCTTATAGGAGGAAGTAATTGAACAAATCATACCATATGAATTAAAATCATACAATATGATTAGTTTAAAATTTTATAGATTTTACACTACGGGAAAACACGCGAATACCGGCGGGTTTTCCGGCAGAAATTTTTGGACGGTAATAAATGGCGTACTCACCGACGGATTTGTTCGACGTAAGGCTTGCGTTAACATTACCGGCGGAACAGACGTCAGAAAGTCACTGACGCCGTGTGCGCCGGAAAACCCGACGGTATAGGGATGCCTGAACCATTTCGGTCGCATGTTACGGCGGAACTATTCCGGCGGATAGTACGCCGTCTTATTTAAACTCAACAAAAAAAAATGATGGATTATACGTCGGAAATTATACCGACGACAATATTAAAATTACCGGCAGACCTTCCGCCGGTAGAAGCCCTAATTTGAGAACCCGAACCCCTCTGGCCGTCATTCTTTTCCTTTCTTTCTCTCACTTCCATTGCTTCGCTCGTCGCCCTCCGTCGCCGTTCGTCGCTCGCCGTGGTTAGACGTCGCCGACGGTCACCGGACATCGCCGTCGACGATCACCGGACTTCGCCGAGCCTCCTTCCTAGTCGCGTCCCGCCTCTGTGCTTCCTAGTCGCACGCCGCCGAGGAACCGAAGGTATATGTTTTCAAATTTTTTTGCGATTTCGGTTGGATTACATATAGATTAGCCTTTAGTCCATATCTTTTTGCTATAGTCATGGTTGTTATCATGAGCCACCATCTCACTCAAGGGAGTGCTTCAGATCAAAGCAAAGGTTATGTGGCTTTTAAT
>NW_021319205.1:5512840-5543098 GCF_001605985.2 Dendrobium catenatum | reverse complement strand
TGCGCTATTTGACCGATAAGGAGATGGCAGTTATCACATTGTACATCTTGCTTAACTGTGATGAAGTGGAGCCATATCTCGAGTAAGTATGAGTTAAGTTGTTTATATTTTCTGTTTTTTTTTAGACTATGTTCTAAACTCAAGATATGAATTTGTAGGAGGTTCATTGATGGTCTTAGTACATCAGAAGAAGGAGAAGTCCAGAAGATAGTGGAAAAAGAATTCACTGCTTGGTTTAAAAATACGGTATATTTTGAATAATTATTCTTACTTAATGAGTTAATTATTTCAATTAATAATAGTAACCATAACATCTTGTACATTTGAAGGTACACACTGAAGATAGTTCGCAGTATTCAAAGTTATCTGAGTTAGCTTGGGGACCAAATAGATTAGTAAAATGTTATCAAATATTTGAGGTCAATGGTTATAAATTCCAGACAAAAAATTGGTGTGAAGGAAGGAAGACAGAAAATTCAGGCGTATGTGTAAGAGGGAACACCCATACAGGAGATGATTCTGAATACTACAGGGTATTACAAGAAATATTAGAGGTTGAATATCCCGGTCAGAGGAACACTGTGTATCTCTTCAATTGTGAATGGTTTGATCCAGTACCAAATAGAGGCACGAAAGTTCATCCAATTTACGGTATAACAGAAGTAAAGCGGGGTAGGAGATATGCAAAGTTTGATCCTTTCATCATTGCTAGTCAGGCAACTCAAGTCTATTATGCTAACTATCCAAGCGGAATACGAGGCAAACAAGATTGGCTGGTAGTTATGAAGACAAAACCAAGGGGAGTAATTGAGAAAACCACCTCACTTTTATTCACTGCTTGGTTTTCCTGTAGTAATTAAACCCTCCCCCAGTGTGTGTTTGCATGATTACTCAATTATAATCACACTCTTTTAGACTGAATAAAAGTGAAACTTTATAGACTCCATTTATAATAAACCCTAATCTATTCTTCCTTGAAGTCTTCAATAGTATAGAGTATGATTTTCCTAAAATGTTAGTACACACAAACAATAAAAGCAATATATATCCAATATATGTTAGGAGAAAAGTAATTAAAACAATAATATTTAGAATCATCAAAAACACATGTTGCAATAAACTCAACAATAAAAAAACTAAGTTGCAATAATTTCAACAGTTATAACTCCTACAGATGGATCTCCTAAGATGAGCTCCCTAGGATAACTAGATGAGTATCTCCATTCTTTAAGCAATGGCTCCTAAGATTATTCTCTATCTTCTAGGTTAATAGACTATACACCTTGGGTAACCTTTACCTTTCATCTTTTTCTAACCTAGATGCACCAGATTTATTAGGTTCATCAAACATAGTATAGGTGGGCTCCTTTACAATAATGTTCCTCTTATTAAAGATTCTATAGGCTTTACCTAAAGGGGAATTGCTTAAGAAGACTCCTTTATCAGATTTAAAATCAAACTTTCCTAAAAGAGATTTTTCATTGATAAGGATGAAGAATTTACACCCAAAGAAATAAAAATATGAGAGATTGGGTATCTGATGCTTAAGAAACCCATAAGACATCTTATTTAATTTTGCCTAATGTTCAACCAATTCAAAACATAAAAAGTACTTTTCACTACTTCTTCCCAAAAATATATATGAAGAAAATATTCAATTAGCATTGCCGTAGTAGCTTCCACTAATATTCTATTCTTTCTTTCAGTTGTTCCAATCTACTAAGGAATGCCAGGGGCAGAGTAATTATGTTCAATTCTAAAATTTTTTAAAAAAGATTCAAATTTCTCATTTTTAAATTCTCCACCATGATCACTATATATTTTGGAAATTATAAGCCCTAGGTACCTCTATGTCCAAGTGGAGAACACTCTAAATTCCTCAAATAACACAATTTTATGACCTTAAAATCTAACCCAAGTAAACCTAGAGTAATCATTAGCAATCACATATCCAAAGATTTTTCTACTTAAGCTGGGTATACTAAATAGACCAAACAAATCCATATGTAAGATTTATAGTGGTTTAGTGGTGGTAATATCCTTAATGGAATGAAAAGATGACTTAAATTATTATCCTAATTAGTAGGCTTCAATGAGATGCAAAATTTTCAAATCCATTACCACTTGTTAGAGAGAGAAAATCCTATTAGAGAAAGAAAGCTTTTGAAATTTCAAATTTTGTATTCTTGGATTTCCCTCCTATTTAGCAGGAGCTGGTGGGGAGGATGGCAGTGGAGGGCCGTCGAAAATCACTGGTGTTGTAATCCATGACCCCTAATTTAAGATTTTGATTATGACAAATAATGTCATCTGAATTACTATTTATTGAATACCTTTGATTTCTGCTATTATATGTGAGTACTAACATTTTAGGAAGATCACAAGTTACTCAGAACAATAAGAAGACTCAAGATTGGGTAGAGTAGGAGTGTGAGTTTATAACATTGTAATTTTTCATTTAATTTTATTTTTCCTTTTTTTGAGTTTGGACACAAATTGCATATAAGACTGAGCAACCATACACACACATAGGGGGAGAGGGTTTTTAAAAGAAAATGCAAATTTTTTCTCTGTTGATCGTACTGCACAAATTTATATTGTATTGTACGATCTGATCTGGCTGAAATGTCTTACTATGAACAGGTCGTATTGTATGATTTATATCATAATGTATGATGTGTTTCTAATCCAAAACCATAGCCGCCAGATTAGTTTAAGTAATTTTATTTAGTCATTTATAATGTATGAAAAGATTTATACTATACGGTGTATTTTAAATACTTACTTAAATTAACCCGTGACTAGTGGAATAAATCAAGGATTAATTTATGATTGGTCATCATACTGTACGAACAAGTTCATACCGTACGATGAACTGAGACTATTTTTGATCATCCCAAACTTCGTCTTGGATGATCCCTTGATTTTGACTAATTATACTGTACTAAGTAGGTCATACCCTACGATGTACTAAGACGAGTTTTGATCATCCCAGCTATTGTCCTATAGGAATATAAGAGATTTGCCGATCGTACGATACTAGTTTATATCATACTGTACGATTGTATTCATAATTTTTGACCTGTTCGTAAACCTTCGTACCAGGATGAAGCTCATTTGTACTAATCATATTGTATGATAGTAACGGCTACTTTGAAAAATTCAGGGTTTTTTGGAGCCCGTTTTAAGCATCAAAAAGTTATATTTTTGGTGTGTGACTGTGAGAGGGGAATGTGATTATAGAGGGTTTCCTTGGGAGAGAGTTCTTGAGAAGATTTTAGGGTTTGAGAGAGGAAGGAGAAGGTGAGCTTGGTGAGGGAGAAGTAGTGTGAGGGAGATCACACGATTTCTCCGTTCTTGTTGCACTTTGTTCCTTCTGTGGCCCGAGAATATCTTATGGGTGGCTCTCTGAGGGGGAGACCCTTCTATATCCAAGTCCTCTAAGGTACTCTGCCTTCACCAGGAGGGAGAAAAATGAGAAGGTACGCTGCCATCGCCAAGAGGGTGATAAAGGGCTTGTCACTCCTCCACACCGGGTTGGTGAAAGTGAGTCTTGTAAGAGCTTCTCCACCTTGTCGAGGGGTAAAAAGGAGAACTATTGTTCAGTAGTGAAATTCTCGGAGTGGAGGACTCCGGCTAGTGGACGTAGTTCAAGTGACCGAGCCACTATAAAATCTCTGGTGTGATTTTTCCTTTACCGCTTTTATTTTTGCTTGCATTTTATTTTCATTAAAATTGCTTGGTGAAATTCATTGTGGAATTCATTTTTGCTATTTATGTTCAAGTACTCGCTTCTGCATTAGTTAATTTTTTTTATTAAAAATTTAAAAACATAAAAAATATTAGAACTCCTATTTAGGATTTTTTTTATTGTAACAAGTTTTTTGCAATTCACCCCCTCTTGGCGCATCTAGTAACTTCAATTGGTATCAGAGCGGGGTTTTAAAAATAGCATTTTAGAAAACCTTGAAAATCTATCATGTCTCATTTTGATAATCGTAATACTGTGGAGGGTTACTCAATAAACCGTCCACCTCTTTTTGACAATATCCTGTTTGATTTATGGAAAATTAGAATGTCTACTTTTTTACAGTCTATTGATTACCGCATGTGGATATTAGTTAACGATGGTTACGCTACATTGTTTAAACTTATGAATGGAGTGAAAACCCAAATACCTTTTAATGAATGGAGCAATGAGGATAGGGATTTAGCTCAATTGAATGTGAAGTGCTTAAACTATTTCTTTTGTGCATTAAAACCTGAGGACTACATGAGAGTATCTACCTGTGCTACTGGTACAGAGATTTGGGATATACCGTGCATCACGTACGGAGGAACTAGTGAAGTTAAATAGTCTAGGCTTAATATTCTATTACATGATTATGAACTCTTATATATGAAACCTAACGAAACAATATCTGACATGTACACTAGGTTCACCCAAATTGTGACATCCTTGCATGCATTAGGTATAGAAATTTCAAATTCTGAAAAAGTTAACAAGATTCTTAGATGCTAATGTAGTACCTATGATACTAAAATTACTGTTATCACTGAGTCTAAAGACCTAAACATTTATTCTATTCATAATTTTCTTGGGTCACTCATTGCGTACAAGCAAGGGGTGAGTCAAAGGCAAAGTGATGCAGGTGAAAAGAAGGAGCAAACGGTGGAATTAAAAATAAATAACTCAGAAAATGAAAGCTCTGCAGTAGAGGAAGAAGATGATATAGCCTTGATCACCCAACAGTTCAAGAACTTTTTGAAAAGAAAATAAAGGCATCATCAGAACAACTGGAATAAAGATAAAAGCTCTAGAACTACTAAAGTTTCATCTGATACAATCTATTTTGAGTGCAGGAACCAGGTCACGTTCGAGCTAATTGCCCCAAATTAAAGAGTCAGCCAGCAAAGGAAAAAGGTGAGGACAAGCTAAGTACAAGATGGAGAAGATGAAGACACAAAAGGCTTTTTGGGCTGACTCTTCCTCAGAATCAGAAGAAGAAGTAAAGGAGGAGGTAACAAATTTGTGTCTAATGGCTAATGATAATCTTGATCAATCGGATCAAGATGAGATATGTCAACTTTCATATGAAGATCTGCTACTTATTTCTAAAAAAATCCATGACTCGTATAGGAAATTGAAAATGATGCATGCTAGTCTTAATATTGATTTTAATACTTTACAAACTGAGCATGCTAACTTAGTTAAAGAACATTCTGATTTAGATAGAGATCACATATCCCTGCTTGATTAGTATGATGCATTAAATAAGAAATATATTGAACTAACAAAAGCACATGAATCCTTGAAAAGAATGCATGTTAAATTAGAAGAGGCTTTTGACAGACTAGACAAACTTGCATTGGAGGTAGATTACAGTGAAAATCTATTAAACTAAAAAGTTGAAGGATTGACATATCAAAAATAACACATTTAAAGAAAAATTCAAAAAACTAGAAAAGGAAAAGACATCACTCATATTAACTCAATCTAGCAAACCCCCAATACTACATGCATCACAAAACTTTAGGAAGAGGCAACACCACTCACATAGGTTAGTAAACCCATTTCCCAATGTTAGGTGCTTCTCTTGTGGCATACTAGGTCACATAGCCTGCACATGCATGATTTACCATAGGACACAACTAGTATGGAGACCTAAATTGCATCCATCACAATATAGCATGCATACATCTCATTCATGCAAGCATAAGGAGCAACCCAAACTCATTTGGGTTCCCAAATCTAACCCTTGAATAAAATTGTAGGAATGCTCTCACAAAAGACCTAGTGAGAGCATGTGACACCTGGACAGTGGCTGCTCGTGACACATGATTGGAGACAAGAAGAAGTTCATTTTATTGGAGACCAGGACCGGAGACAAAGTAACATTGGGAGACAACACTACCAGGAAAGTGATAGGCTCAGGTATTGTTGGAAATGCTAAGAATTTTTTAATTAAAAATATTTTATTAGTTGATAGTTTGAAGCATAACTTACTCAGTATTAGTCAATTATGTGATAAAGGTTTTGACATTAAATTTCTCTCTGACAAATGCTTGATTAGTTTAAACGACAAACTTATTTTAGAAGGAAAATGAATGAATAATGTTTACATGTTAGACCCTGATTGCATTGATAGTTCAAATTCTTTTTGCTTAAAAACAATAGTAGATGACTCATGGCTATGTCATAGGAGACTATGCCACGCTAGTATGAAAATACTTAGAAACATCACTCAGAAAAATCTAGTTAGAGGCGTACCTAAGTTATACTTCACTAAGGACCATTTATGTGATGCTTGCCAACTAGGAAAACAAATCAAACCATCCTTTCATTCAATTAAAGATGTGATCACTTATAGGCCATTAGAAATCCTACACATGGACTTATTTGGACCCGTTAGCACATCTAGCCTAAGTGAGAATAATTATGGATTTGTGATTGTAGATGACTTCACAAGATTCACTTGGGTAAGATTCCTAGTATATAAGAATGAGTCATTTGAGAAATTAAAGGTATTCTCCACTTGGATTCAACAAAAATTATAATGTGAAATCTTAACAATCTATAGTGATCATGGTGGAGAGTTTCAAAATGAAAGATTTGAATCATTTTGCCAAGAGATAGGAATAGAGCATACTTTCTCAGCCCCTAGAACACCTCAACAAAATGGAATAGCAGAAAGAAAGAATATAACCTTGGAAGAAGCTGCTAGGGCATTGTTAGCTGAGTACACCATTCCTAGATATTTTTAGACATAAGTAGTAAACATGGCATGTTATGTCTTAAATAGGGTGAACATTTGGTCAAAGCTGAATAAAACTCCTTAAGGGTCAGACACCGAATCTTTCACACTTACATGTCTTTGGTTGCAAGTGCTTCATCTTGATTAATGGCAAACTTCCCTTAGGAAAATTTGATCCTAAGTATGATGAGGGTGTCTTCTTAGGTTATTCATTTGTAGGTAAGGCCTATAGAATCTTTAATAAGAGAACCCTAGTAGTAGAAGAGTCCACCCATGTAGTATTTGATGAATCAGATAAGCCCTCTAAATCTAAAATTGAAGAAGATGAAATAGAGGTAATTCAAGGAGTAGAAACTATGACCATAGGAGAAAGGGTAGAACCTCAAGAATCTTTACCTAGAGAATGAAGATATTATTCTAGTCATCTTAAAGAGTTAATTTTACGAGATTCTTCAGAAGGTGTAAGAACTAGGCATGGAGTTAGGATGGAGGTTAGTCATTCAGCATTCATCTCTATGATAGAACCCATGAGTATAGATCAAGCCTTAGGAGATGAATTCTGGATCCTAGAAATGCAAGAAGAACTGAACCAATTTACTAGGAATGATGTTTGGGAGTTAGTCAAGAGACTTAAAGAATAGAGTGTAATTGGAATAAAATGGGTCTTTGGTCTTTAAAAATAAGGTGAATCATTTAGAAACCATAATAAGAAATAAAGCGAGACTAGTATCTAAGGGGTACAACCAAATTGAGGGAATATACTTTGAAGAAACCTTTACCCCAGTTGCCAGTTGCTAGACTAGAAGCCATAAGAGCACTCTTAGCTTTTGCTTGCTTCAAGAATTTCAAACTATATCAAAAGGATGTAAAGAGTGATTTTTTGAACGGGGTAATCAAGGAGGATGTCTTTGTTTAGCAACCCCCAGATTTGAAAGTTGATAATTTCCAAATCATGTATTCAAATTAAAAAAGGCACTTCATGGACTAAAGCAAGCACCTAGAGCCTAGTATGAAAGACTTAGCTCATTCTTACTGGATAGAGGATTTGTAAAGGGTAGTGTGGACACTACGCTCTTTTTATAAAAAGTCAAAGAAGAAATTCTCATTGTTCAAATTTATGTGGATGACATTCTATTTGGATCGTTACATAAAATTTTATGTGATAAATTTTCAAAAATAATGAGTAATGAGCTTGAAATGAGCATGATGGGAGAGCTTAATTATTTTCTTGGTTTTAGTGTGAAACAAATGGATAATAAAATATTTCTTAGCCAAACAAAATACATTAAGGATGTTCTAAAAAATTATGAAATGGATAGTGCTAAGCCCATGAACACTCCAATGAGCTCCACGATTCAACTGGACAAAGACCCGAATAGAAAATCAGTAGACCAGAAAAAATATAAAGGAATAATTGGATCTCTCCTCTACCTGATTGCCAGTAAACCAGACATAATGTTTAGTGTGTGTCTCTGTACCAATTTTCAAGCTGATCCTAATGAGTCTCACCTAACTACGATCAACAGAATCCTTAGATATCTACCAGGCACCCTGAACTTAAGAATTTGGTATCCTAGGCATAGCACTTCCTTTGAAATCTTAGGGTACTCAAATTCTAATTTTGCAGAATGTAGGGTAGATAAAAAAAGCACCTCTGGTACCTGCCAATTCATAGGAAAATCGTTAGTTTCTTGGTCCAATAGGAAGCAAAATTCGGTAGCCCTCTCTATAACCGAGGTAGAGTATATTGCAGTAAGAAGCTGTGTTACACAAGTACTATAGTTAAAGTAATAAATTCTTGATCTTGAATTGCTTGTAAGAACCATCTCAATCATGTGAGACAACACAAGTGCAATTTGCATCTCTAAAAATCCAATTCAACACTCTTGAACAAAATATATAGACATTAGACACCATTTCATAAGAGATCATGTTGCTAAAAGAGATATAGAATTACATCACATAGCTATAGGAGAATAATTGGCATACATCTTCATAAAACCACTAGCATACGACACTTTTAGAACTTTGAGGACAAGAATGGGTGTCATAGACATTAATGCGTAATTCAAAAAAAAAAAAATCTAAGGTTGTTCCTGATCATCACACACTCACTACACCAAACTCTATAATTTACACTTTCCTTATCATAACACAACCAGCCTCTTGTTCAATCCTTAAACCGAAATGCTCAAATTTTACATCACGTCCTTCACACTTCGATCATCCCAAAGCTGGTGATCGAATCCGCATGACCCCGATCTTATCAGTCGCTACATACCTTAATGTCAAACACAAAATTTGATGAGGTGGATTTAGTAATTGACTATATCTGAAATATGACTTTTGTTCACCTCCCTACTACCCATAGGAAATAGAATCTAGCCCTTGGCCACCTTATAGGTTATATCCTTCAAAATAAATACCAATTAAACTATCCCAGCAAACTCGATAATTTACCAATCTTCTATATGGATGCCTCTTTTCGTATTCTCTTTCATCGAGCCCAAGAGCCTGAAGAACATGACTCTGATGAAGGAGGAAAATATGCTCCAGTAGAATCTCCTGTTAGACCAAGAAGACATGCACCTCCACGAGAACCTTCACCAGCCTACCCTCACGATGATTTGGTCTAACGCTTTGACCAACTTCAGAGTCATCTTGACACACACATACAAGAACAACATCAGTAACATGAGGAAGACATGCAGTAGTTTGGGGAACGCTTAACTTTGATTGATAACCGCTTCGAGATATTCCTTCAATATTTCCAACCACACCCACCTCCACCTCCACCTCCAAGTGATTAGGATCCTCCTTTCTGAAGTGTATCTACTTTTATGATGTTTTTCTTAGTGTTATTTATGCCTCATCTTTTTGGTGATGTCAAAAAGGGGGAGAAGTCTATTGTAGTTTGTTGTCTTGCTTGCTTAGGCTTATGTTCACGTATGTTGCTTATGTTTACTTATGTTTCAATTAAATGTATTTTTCCTTTTCAGTCTATTTCATGATGTTTCTATTAGTAAAAAAATTGTCATTCAAATTTACTTATACAAAACATTATTTGACATCATAAAAAAGGGGGAGATTGTTACAATCTATGACCCCTAATTTGAGATTTTAATGATGATAAATAATGTCATCTAAATTACTATTCATTGAATACTTTTGATTTTTATTATTGTCTATGAGTACTAACATTTCAGTAAGATAACAAGTTCTCAGGACAACAAGAAGACTCAAGACTGGGTAGAGTAGGAGTGTGAGTTTATAACATTATAATTTTTCATTTATTTTTATTTTTCCTTTTTTTTTAGACTGACCACAAATTTCATATAAGACTGAGCAACCATGCACACACACAGGGGGAGAGGGGTCTTTAAAAGAAAATGTAGATTTTTTCTCTGTTGATTGTATTGTACGAGTTTATATCATACTGTATGATTTTATCTAGTTGAAATGTCTTTTTGTGAACATGTCATACTGTATGATTTATATCATACTGTATGATTTATATCCTACTATATGATTTATATCATACTGTATGAAGTGTTTCTAATCCAAAATTATAGCTGCCAAATTAGTTTAAGTAAGTTTATTTAGCCGTTCGTACTGTACGAAAAGATTCGTACTGTATGATATATTTTGAATACTTACTAAAATTAACCCGTGATTAGTGGAATAAATCAAGGATTAATTTCTAATTGGTCATCATACTATACGAACAAGTTCATACCGTATGATGAATTGAGGCTATTTTTGATCAAAGAATCTCTTGATTTTGACTAATCATACTATACTAAGTAGGTCATACCCTATGATGTACAAAGACGGGTTTTGATCATCCCAAATATCATCCTGTACAAATAAAAGAGATTTGTTAATCATATGGTACGAGTTTATATCATATTGTATGATTGTATTCAAAATTTTTGACCTGTTTGTAAACCTTCATACCAGGGCGAAGCTCGTTTGTACTAATCATACTGTACGATATTAAATCATATTGTATGTAGTAATGGATACTTTAAAAAATTCAGGGTTTTTTGAAACTATTTTAAGTATCAAAAAGGTATGTTTTTGGTGTGTGACTGTGAGAGGGGAACGTGATTATAGATGGTTTCTTGGGAGAGAGCTCTTGAGAAGATTTTAGGGTTTGATAGAGGAAGGAGAAGGTGAGCTTGGTGAGGGAGTAGTGTGAGGGAGACCACATGGTTGCTCCGCTCTTGCTGCACTTTTTTCCTCCTATGGCCCGAGAAGATCTTGTGGGAGGCTCTCTAAGGGGGAGACCCTTCTACACCCGTGTCCTCTAAGGTACTCTACCTTCTCCAGGAAGGAGAAAAATGAGAAGGTACGCTTCCATGACCAGGAGGGTGATAAAGCGCTTGGCACTCTGCCACGCCGGGTTGGTGAAAGTGAGTCTTGTAAGGGCTTCTCCGCCTTACTGAGGGGGAAAAAGCAGAACTATTGTTCAGTAGTGAAATTTTTGGAGTGGAGGACTCTGAGGAGTGGACGAAGGTCAAGTGACCGAACCACTATAAAATCTCTGGTGTGATTTTTCCTTTACCGCTTTTATTTTTTCTTGTATTTTATTTTCATTAAAATTGTTTGGTGAAATTCATTATGGAATTCATTGTTGCTATTTGTGTTATAGAACTCGCTTCCTCATTAGTTAAATTTTTTTGTTAAAAATTTAAAAATATATAAAATATTTGAACTCTTGTTTAGGATTTTTTTATTGCAACAAGTTTTTTGTAATTCACCCCCCCTCTTGGCGCATCTAGTAACTTCAACTAGCCCCGACGACAAGGTTGCTGTTCTTTGTTGGCAACTCAAAGCTAGATTTTAAAGGGAATGGTTCTCTATTTGTTGATTTGAAGCAGAGATTTGTATACCAGTTGAATAAAACTTCACAAGGATCCTTGGTGATTAAAGAGGTCTCTGATATATCTCTCAAGATAAAAATACATGTGGAAGGCAAAGGTAAATCAATTGCTGAATCTCTTGATAATGTTGCACTGTGAATGGAGAAAGTTTTTTCATCTTCAAACTCGAATGATCCTGCTACTTCATCCTCTGGGATGAAAATTTTTGTTAATAGATTTGGGAATTCAAATGCAATCCTTGGACATAGTGTGATAAATGCGAATTCTTCAAATTTGGTTAACAAAAAAATTCATGGCTCTATGGTGGGCGAGAAGGAGGCATCAAGTGTGGACAAGGTGACTGGTCAAAAGCCTAATAGTGCTGTTAATATGGGTAAAATTATTCCATGGAGTAACAAGCCTTATATCAAACTAGACTTCTAGGAAGAAGATTTGTTTTTTTTAGAAGATGGCAAGGTTGTTATGATGAATGAATAGATTGAGGTTTTGAATTAAAAAAAACTATTAAATTCGTTGGTGATTAAGGTGTTTTGAAAAGAATTACCATCCCATATGGTGGCTTGGGAAGTAAAGAGGCAATGGAGTCAATTTGGACAATTTCACTTTACTTCTCTGGGAAGGGGTTGGTTCTTATGTTCTTTCACTTCTAATGAGATGGTGGAAGGCGTTCTTTCAGGTGGCCCGTGGTTTGTGAATGGACATATAGTTGGTATGGAAAAATGGACTTCTGATTTTTCTCCGTTATCCATGAAGGGACTAACCTCTCCAATTTAGGTTAGAATGCCACATTTACCATTGCAATGTTGGGATGAGGTGAATGTGGTGAGAATTGCTTCCAAAATCGGTAAACTATTAATATTGGATGGTAATATGTTTAAATGGGGGAGGAGGGAGTTTGCAAGAATTTATGTACGAGTGAAGCTTGATCAACCTCTTGCTTTGGGGGTATGGGTGAAAAGCATCTCAGGAAGGTTTTTCCAAAGTGTGGAATACGAAAAGATATCTAACTTTTGTTTTGAATGTGGAATCATTGGGCATGTGAAGAGTGAGTGCAAACAAAGAAAATCTTATCCCAACGAGTTGGAGGTTGCTTCTAGTAAAGGTGGGGGAATTGAAGTGGGGATGAGATAAGAGTTGATTAATAATCATACTTATGGTCCATGGATCCTCGTCAATCATAAGAAAGGTAGAAGATCCAATCAAAGGAACACTTTTGTGAAACCAACTAATCTGAAATATATAAAGAAGCTTGCAAAACCTGTCATGGGAGTTCAGGAGGCTCGTTCTGCAATGGTTACTATAATCCTAGAGGATTCAACTCATAGGAATCTGGTGAGTTTGAATGCTAATTCAGAGCAAATTGAAGAAGGTGAATGCATAATGGAATGTGAGCGGTATATGGAAAAGGTGTAGAATGGTGTAGTCGTGGAGCTGGAAGGTCCTTTCAACAAAAGTGCACATATTTCTAATGGATAATTGTGTATGGACCTTAAACCAGCTAAATCCTTTTTATCAAATGTAGTTAATAAATTTGATATTTTCAATATGGATAATGCTGAAATGGTGGAGGAAGGTGTGATGGAAGGAAAATTTGAAAATGATGGTTATAAAGGAGAGAATGATGTGGTGGTTAATGTTGGAAGGGAAAAGGTGGTGAGCTATGGAGAGGGAAATGACAATAACATATATGGAGGTGGTATGGCTAGGGAGGATGGAAATGTTGGGGAGTTGAATAAGGTGAAGCTTGCCAAAGAACTCAGATCTTTAGGGCCAATTAAGAATATTCCTCGTGGTAGAAATATGGAAGGTGGTGGTAGTAAGAAAAGGGACGGGGGCTCATCCCCTAAAGTGAATTAATGGATTCCATAGCTTTTTGGAATTGTAGAGGGGCCAAGAAAAACGAAGCCTCTCTATCTTAAGAAGTTTATTAAAGATTATGGTATTTTGTTTGTGGGGTTGGTGGAGACTAAGATCAATTCTTTTGACAAAGTTTCCTTTGAGAAAGTTATGGGGCATGATTGGGATTTTTTCCTTCTACCATTAGATGGTTTATCTGGAGGAATTATGGTCTTATGGAAATCTGATTTGGCTTCTTTTTCAGTTTTAAAGATGCCAGATCAATGTGTTATTGGGGACCTTAATTTTTATAATAAAGGTGTGTGGATGATATCTATTGTTTATGGGAGTAAGGTTGTTATTAAGAGGAGGAGGTTATGGGAATGTATTCATGAGGTGGCACATGGTAGGAAGGTTCCTTTGATTGTTGGAGGGGATTTCAACTGTATCCTGTCACAAGATGATAAAAGAGGTGGGAGGAAGTTTGTGTTTTCACAAGGTCCTAAGGAGATGATTGATTTTATGAATGGAAATGATTATCATGAAGTAGGGATTCTTGGACCAATATTCACTTAGTGTAACAATAAGATTGGTGGGGGATGGATTCTTGAGAGGTTGGACAGGTGTTTGCTTAATTCCTTGGCTATCAATTGCATTCTTTTTTTTTTTTTTGAGAAGTGCTAAGCAGAAATAAAATAAAAAAGGCAAAGAAAAGCCTATATACAAGCTAAGTGAGGTTAAACGACCTTTCACTCTCTTCCTTTACTAATTTAACAAAGGAAGAAGGAAGGTTATCCTCAATAAACAAGTCCCAATCAAAATCAAAAGATAAAGCTAAGTTAGCACAATAGTCCGCTAACTTATTACATTTGCGATTGACATAATTAAAGATGACATTATTGAAAATATTAAAAAATAATATACCTTCATCTCCCAATGAGTTCTCTATCATAATGTTCGGTTTGCTGTACAATTTTTGAAGATATTGGAGAACATTTATATTGTCACCTTCCAAAATAATACCTTTTATATCTCTTGCCCATTCATAGGAGATTCCTTCCAAAGCTTTGAATGCCAATATCTCCATTTGTGCGCTATCCCAATGCATCTTCTTCCTTCCAAAAGAAGAGATAAATATGCCTTTATCATCTCTTACCACACCAGCGATTCCAGCCATATAATTATCTTTAATAGCTGCATCAAGATTGATTTTAAGCCACTCAGGTGGAGGAGGATGCCAATAATGTGAACGCAGTCCTTTGGACCGATAAGCATCCCAGTGGTCTGAGTGGAAAACATCTTGTTTTACCGAGCTAAGAAAGCTCAAAACTGAAGAAGCAATCAACAACTTACTGCTTCCAAATTTTCCATGCTTCACTTTGCATATATTGTTCCAAACCATCCATACGGTTAAGACTTAAATTCTAGCAGTCATGATATCATGATTTGTTAATCTACTAAGACCGTTGTTGAAATTGTTCCAATTAGTGAAAGAAGGAATGCTGAATCCCCAATCTTGTAACACATTTCATACTTCCGAAAGTTTAGAACAATTAGCTGTGATATGATCCAAATTTTCAATCACACCACATCCCATGGGACACATACAATTAACAGATAGCTTTCTTTTAAAAAGAAAATATTCTGTAGGAATAGCATCAATGTTTAATCTTGAAAGAAAGAGCTCTACCCAAGCATTGATTTTTAATTTATGAATCCATGAAAATGTTACCTTTGAAGCAACATCTCCATAATGATCTTCAGTTAGCAGTACTGAAATGGTTTTACCCGTAAATTGTTTTTTCAATTCCAGTTGATCTCTAGTTGCATTGCTGAAAATCTGCAGCTCTCGGATGATATTCTGGAGCTCTATCCCAAAAAATTGATTCAGCTTTCCAGAATTCCAATTTCCTTCTTCTATAAAATAATCAAGAGAAGTTATGTCCTCATCAAGGCCCCCAACAAAAGTCGGCCATTTAAGAAGGCTCTTGTCTAGAATCCATGTATCATGTAAAACATTTATGTTGGAACCATTAATAACTTTCCATCTAAAAATTTTTTTAAGAGTCTTCCATCCACTTATGATGATTTTCCAAGCAATAGAACCTCCTTTATACTCATCCTTACTCCACCAAAAATCACCATATTTTTCAACAAGTTCCTATTTAACAAGTTACTTGGTTTCTCAATGAGATTCCAAGCAAACTTTGCTCTATGAGATCCAATTCTTGAAGTAATTGATTGAAGACCCCATCCACCATAATGCTTTGGAGTACATAACAACTCCCATGAAACATAGTGTAAACCTTTGCTACCATCCATTTTGTTCCAAATAAAATTTCTAATACGTTTTTCTAACTCATGTAGAATTTTCAAAGGAACAAGAGAACTCGAAATCCAAAAAACTGGTAGAGGAAGAATAACAGATTTTACCAAGCAGATTTTTTCGGCCAGAGACATATGCCTGTTTCTCCATACATTCATTCTCTTCATAGTTTTATCCAACAGCACTTGGAAATCACTCTTCTTTAACCGTCTCAAAGAAATTTTTATTCCTAGATAATCAATTTCTTCTATCGGTTTGAAGCCCAGTAATTTTGAAATCTGTTTCTTTTTCCTTCTTAACACAGAATTTCCAAAGATCAAAGCTGATTTCTGCTTGTTTACATTCTGACCCGTCCAGCTCCAGTAATGTTTGATAATGCTCTTAATTTTCTTCACATTGTTCAATCTAGCATCAGAGAACAATAACACATCATCTGCGTATAATAGATGTGAAATTTTATATGTATTGGAGCAAATACCGATTCCCAATTTGTTTCCCATGCAGTAGAAAACATTAGATAATAACTGAGAGCAAATTATAAATAAGAATGGAGAGAGTGGGCATCCTTGATGAAACCCACATTTTCCCTCAATCCATTTAGATCTTGTCCCATTGATTAATATAGAAAATCTAGGAAATGACACATAGTCCATAATCAGCTCCGTGAATCTATCCGGGAATCCTAGATCCTTCATCATCTTCTTCAAGGTCAACCAACACAAACTATCGTATGCTTGTTCCATATCCAATTTGATAGCCAAATATCCATTGCAAGCTTTTGAAAATCTCAGTTTATTGAAAACCTCTTGAGCTAATAGAAGATTAGAAATCAATCTATTCTTAACAAATGTTACTTGCTCTTCAAAGATGATTTTGGGAATCTCCAAGACCAATCTATTTAAGATTATATTTGATACAATCTTATAAATTGAGTTACACAAGCTGATAGGGCGGTAATGAGTAGGAGTTAAAGGATTATTGGATTTTGGAATGAGTACTACCAAAGTATCCTTCCATTCTTTACTCATTTTACCAGTAGAGCAAAAAAGGCTCACCGATTTACAAACATCACCACCAATTATTTCCCAATAGTTTTTTAAGAAAGAGTGAGTCAATCCATCACATTCTGGAGCTTTATTACTCCTTAGCTTCATAACAGCCTCCTTAACTTCATTTGTTGTAAGCTCCTTTTTTAATCAAGTTTTGTCATCTTCATTCAAAACCTTCCATGGGTTCGGCCAATTCTCTAGACTGCATTTCCTTTCCTTCCATTTCTCTAGAAAGAAAGAATAGAAAACATCTTCCACTTCTCTTTGATCTTCGGTGATTTGGCCTTCCAGATTTTTAACTTGAGAGATCCAATTGGTATTTCTTCTAGCATTGGCAAATGAATGAAAGAACTTGGTGTTTGAATCACCTTCAACATTCCACTTCACTTTTTCCCTTTGCTTCCACCAAGTGTTCAAGTGATTGAGAATAAAATTGAGTTCTTTTACTTTAGATCTAAGCATCCAAAGCTTCTCATCTTCCAGGCAGCCATTGGTAGCTTCTTCTTCTTGGAGTAAAAGAATTTCAGCCTTTAATCTAGATTTTTCTCTAGAGAAATCTTCAAGTTTATTCTTGCTCCAATGGAATAAGTCATTTAATGCTTTCTTACATTTCTTGTTTAGTATTTCCATGTCATCCCCAACAAAATATTTCTTCCAGGTTTTTGAAACAATGTGTTCCAATGTCTTGACGGATAACCATACATCTTCAAATTTAATAGATCTTGCCATGCTTCTAGTTTCAACAAAAAATTTCAGCACAATGGGGCAATGGTCAGAAGCCAATCTAACTAAGTGTCTTACCATTGAAATTTGAATCTTTTGTATATCCAATGATTTCAACAAGCATCTATCCAAACGTTCTAAAATTCTTGCACTTCCAACTTTATTATTGCACCAAGTATATCTTGGACCAACCATCCCAATATCATGATAGTCGTTATCATTCATAAACTTAAGCATTTCTAAGGAACCTTGAGAGAAGACAAATTTCTTACATCCTCTCTTTTCCTCTTATGAAAGAATACAATTAAAGTCTCCTCCAATTACAGATGGAATCTTCCTTTGTGATTGTTCTTGTATGCAGTCCCATAACAATCTTCTCTTGTGAGCCTCCTTGTTCCCATAAACTGTAGTAATCATCCAACAACCTTTATTAAAGACATTAAGATAACCAACAACACATTGATCTATAGTCTTTTGCACTATGAATGAAGTAATATCAGATCTCCATAGAATCATAATGCCACCAGATAATCCCTCCGAAGGTAGAATGAAAAAATCCCAATTAGGACCCATAATCCTATCAAACTCATTTTTATCAAAAGAGCTGATTTTAGTTTCAATTAAACCCACAAAGAAAACCTTATAGTCTTTTATGAACTCCTTCATATATAGAGAGGCTTCCTTCTTCTTTGCCCCTCTACAATTCCAAAATGTGATGGAATCCATTAAATATTAATTGGGGAGTAGCCCCCAACCTTGTTCCTTCCTTCTCCAAGTCTTCCATGGTTTTTATTTTTAATAGGTCCTAAAGATTTTAATTCTTTTGCCAATTTGCATTTAGGCAATTATTCAATCAACCCAATGTTGTTCTCCAATACCAATATATCTCCTGTGACTTTGTGAAGCTCCGAATCACCTTCCTTAGCAATTCTCTCTTCTTTAGCTATCACCACAGATTTCTAGTTGGCATCATCAATCCTATCAGCATTCATAGATTGGAGGATAGAGAACTTATTTTCATCTATCAAAGACAGAGAATCTGCTTTATTCAATTGCAGAACATTGTTCCGTTCAGAAATTTTGCTGGAAGAACTTACTGCTACATGATAGGGAATACCTAAGTTTGCAAGTAATCCATTAGGATTTACTTGAGTTCGCAGGCAACCCTTCCCCAATGTGTTATCTGAATTAAAAGGCTCAACCACATCCATATTGTCCTCCTGAAAGGAATAACAGCTAGTTCTGGCCTGATATCTCCTTCTTAAGAAATTTCAGCATTTGTACAGACTTCTCCAGGAACATCTTGAACTAAACTTTCAATAAGGACTTCCTCTACCACCTCTTGAATATCATTCCTGATTGAGGCAGGAATATCAGTTTTTTTAACATATATGAGAGAGTTATTTTTGTTTTCTTGATTGCTCCTTTTTGCATTCCTTCTTCTCTTGTTGTTTACCATAATCTAATGCCCATAAGAAGGTTTAATAAGATCTTCTTTTTTGCTATCCACAGCCTTTTCTCCTCTAATTTCTTCCCCATCCAGCGCCACTTGAGGAATCTTCAAATTTTGTTCACATTCTTTATTCACATGTCCAATTTTTCCACATAAAAAACAAAAGTTTGATACCTACTCATATTCTACCTTTTGGAAGAACCTTCCAGCCATGCTATCCACCCAAACTCCTAAAGGAAGAGGTTCGTAAAGCTTAATTCTTACACAAGCCATCCAACATAAGAGGTTTACCAATTCTTGAAGCAATGCAAGCTACATTCTTCTCATCCCAACATTGTAATGGTAAATGTGGCATTCTTATCCAAATTGGAGATGATAATCCCTTAATATAAGTAGTATTAAATTCTGGAGTCCACTTCTCCATGCCTATTATATGTCCATTCACAAACCAAGGGCCACCTGAATGGACTGCTTCCACCATTTATTCAGAAGAGAAGGAGCATAAGAAGCATCCTCCACCCAATGTAGTAAAGTGGAATTTCCCGAATTGGGTCCATTGCTTCCTTATTTCCCAAGCCACTAAATGAGAAGGTATGACTTTTCCAAATACTTTAATAACCAATGAATTAGCTAAAATTTCTGAGTTCTTCTTCTCATAATCTTCATGTAGTTTCACTACTATTCCATCTTCAGAGTAAACCACTTCTTCTTCCTTGAAATCCAGCTTAATGTATGTTTTATTGCTCCAAGGATTAACATTTCCTAAACTAATTAAGCTTTTTGGCATTCCAACAGGAAGCTTATCTACATTCATCTCATTCCTTGATCCAGGTTCTGAATTAAAATTTTTGTTAAACAAATCCCGAGAATTCTCATTTATCAAGCTCCGACTAGGTCCAGGGATTGCATTCGAATTCCCAAAATGATTAATAAATAATTTAATTCCAGAAGTTGAAGCATTCATATCATAAGGAAAAGCTGTAGATTTAAAACTGTTAGAAGTAACCGAATTCAAAGCTTCATCTATTTCCTTACCTTTTCCCTCCACATGTTAAATTTTATTAGGAGAATTCTCAGAAACTTCATTGATCACCAAAGGACCTTGATGTTTAAACAGAGGATTTTGAATCCTTTGAAAAGAGTTCAAATTCTTCAAGCCATCCCTTGCATCAGTCATGATTGAATTAACCATCCGAGATGGAGACCTCACCATCGACGATGCAGGTTTCCAATAATCTTCAGACACCATGTCTTCCTTCTAGCCTTGCCGGTGGCTATCCGCCGCCATCATCCACCGCCGTTCCTGAGAACCGGGAATGAAAAATGGAAACAAAAATTTCAAATTTTAAAACTTTCTCTCTCTAACGGCTGGAGTTTCTCTCTCTAATGGCTGGAGTCGTTAGATGAATCTCTCTTACTTATATATGTGCTGAATCTATCAATTGTATTCAGGTAGAAGTGGTGAGACATATAACCAGAGTAGCTTTGAATCATTATCCTATAGTTTTGAAAATTTTTAGTCCTCTTTAAAGAAAAAGGGGGTTCTAAAGTTTGAAGATGTTTGAATAAGGGATTTCATGGGGATGATATGCCAATCCTTAATAAGAAATGTAATAAAGCTTTGAAGGATTTGTACTATTGGAGCAAGGCTAATTTAAAGGTGTCCTCTAAGGAGAAGGATAGATTGAAAGTTGAAAATTTTCAACTATGAGAGGAAGAAGCTAGTGTTGGTTGGGTTGAGTGAAGAGAAGCTATGGGTGTTGATATCCAAAGTTAAGAAACTTAATCCTAATCTTTATCGTTTGAATACTTGGTGGATGCAAAGAGCCAAGGTAAAGTGGATTGAAGAATGGGATGCTAATACTAAATTTTTCCATTCTTTTGCACATGCTAGGAGAAGTGGTAATTGGATTTCTCAAGTTAGTAATTCAAATGGTGTTCTTATTGAGGAGCCAAAGGAGTTGGAGGACATCTTCTTCAGATTTTTTCAGGAAAAGTGGAAGGAGAGGGAGTGCTGTGTGGATAACTGGCCAGCTCCATGCAAGGTTCTAGATGATGCAGATAGAAGAGGACATATTGTAGACATTTCAGATTATGAGATTATGGAAGTAATAAGATTGCTGGGTAATAACAAAGCTCCTTGATGCGATGGTATAACTTATTATTTTTTCAAGGCCTTTTGGAGTATTTTAGGGAATGATGTGTGCAAAGCAGTGAGAAGAATTTTTCTTACAGGAAAAATGTGCAAGGAATGGAAGAACACTCTTGTTGTGCTTATTCCTAAAACAAATAATCCAGTTACTCCTTATGGTTTTCATCCTATAAGCTTGTGTAAATCTATTTATAAAATTATGGCTAAGGTTTTATTGAACAGGCTATTGTTGGTCATTCCCAAGATTATTTCTAAAGAACAGGTAGATTTATTAAAGGAAGATCTATTTTGGATCATTTATTACTAGCTCAATAGATGTTCAATAAGATCAGGATTTCCAAATCAAGCGATAGTTTGGTGGCTATCAAGCTGGACATAGAGCAAGCCTATGACAGCATGTGTTGGGCTACACTTAATAAGATGATGGTTCTCTTGGGATTTCCTGAGAAGTATATAAACTTGGTAATGGAGAGCATTATAGAACCAAGGTTTTCTATCCTAATCAATGGCGGGTCCTCCAAATGGATTGTGGGGAAGAGTGGTTTCCGTTAAGGTTGTCCACTCTCGCCTTTTCTTTTTTATCATGTGTTCTTAATTGCTCTCTAATGCCTTTTCTAATGAAGGCAAGGATTTGGGTATCAGAATTTCTCTAAAGGTTCAAACGATTTCTCATTTACTTTATGCAGATGATGTCTTATTATTTTTTGATGCTATGCTGAAGAGTATTAATAAATTGAAGAGAATTTTTTGTGATTATTGTGGCTGGACTGGTCAGAGTTTGAATCCTCAAAAATCTACAATGATTTTTGGTAAAATAGTTGAAAGGAGAAGGAAGAAAAGGATTGCAAAGATTATGGGGATTAAGATGGTTAAAGAAATGGAGTATTTGGGGACCAAGATTGCTCTAAGGAGATTGAGAAAGGCTGATTTCCAAATTCTTTTTGATAGATCTTTGAATATATTAAATGCTTGGGGGAATAGATACATTTCCCTTATTGGAAGATTGGTTTTGGAAAAGACGATTTTTATTAGTCTTCCCTTATTCCTTATATTTCATTGCCTTGTTCCTTTGAGTATATTAAAGGAATTTGAGAGACTTTGTAGGAATTTTATTTGGAATAAGCATGATGGAAGTCATGGGATGCACTATGTGGCTTGGGAAGTGATGTACAAACTGAAAGCATTGGGTGGGTAGGGGTTACAGTCGACTTTGTCAAGCTTGGAACCGTTAAGGGGAAAGTTTGCATGGAAATTATTGGTTAATCTGACCTCCTTGGTAAACAAAAATTTATTGGCCAAATATGGTGATGGTTGGTGGAATAATGAGGCACTGAAGGGTGGTTCTTCAGCATGGAAGATCATTGCTAGTGGTTGGAAGGCTCTTAGAAGTTTTGTTAGATGGAAGGTGGTGGTGGGTACAAATATAAATGTCCTTAAGGGTGTTCATAACATGGATACAAATCTCCTCAAATGGCCCACTTTTGTTGCTAACTTTGAAGATGATAATACAACTCTTGACTTCTTTATTCAAGATGGTAAATGGAATTTTGAAAATTGCTTCTATTTTTTGGAGAGGATCTTATTGTTTTGATTTGCAATATTCAGATTTATCAAGAGTATGATGTGGAGTTCATGGAGCTGAAAAATCAAATTTTTGGAAAATCTGTCTTAGCTATGTTGAGGGAAGACGTCTTAAAGGAGGTAGTAGATATGGAGCCTGCTTCATGGGTTTACAAGTTGAACTTGAATGCCAGGTAGAGTTGTTTATTTGGAGAATTTGTAATGGTGCTTTACCTACAGTAGATTATTTGATGAGAAGGAAGCTTGCTATCAATAATTTGTGTCCAAGGGGATGTGGTGAGGTTGAGGATATAAATCATGTGACTACTAAGTGCTCAAAGTTGTTAAAGTTAATTGGTATATTGAGAAAATGGGGATTTATGATTTCAAAATTCATTTCTTTACAGCAATGTTTGCATGAACTAAAATCAATATCTAGAATGAATTAATTGATGGTAAAGATGTACTTCTCCTTATTATGGTTCTCTTGGAGCAACAGAAATAAGTTAAAGCATGGGAAGGTAGAAGATAGTGAAACAGTGATTGCTGCTGCCAACGTTCTTAGCTTTGTTAGTATTGCTAAATAGATCAATGTTCTCTCGGATAACTGGGATGTCACTCAGTCTATTGGATTGTTCTCTGATTTTTGGCATCCTCCTCCTCCCGAGTGGTATAAAATAAATATTGATGCTTCACTTAAAAGTAGTTATGAAGCAGGAATTGGAGGTATTATACGGGACAACAAAGGAAAGTTTGTCTTAGCATTTGGCTTTTATGGTGTTCATTGGGACATAGCACAATTGGAGCTCTTTGCATTCAGTTCTTTGAAGGATGTATTGAATGATTGCTTATATAATGCTAAAGGTATTATTATTGAGGTAGACAATAAAAATGTGATCCAGTTTCTTCATAAGTTGAACAGCAAAGAGAAGAAATTAGGTGGAAGCATTGAAGATGAAGATTTATTGTTCTTAAATTGTTGTAATAATGTTATTTTCCATTATGTTGGTAGGAATTGTAATAAGTTAGCTGATTCTTGTGCTAATTTAGCTTTTTCTTATGACTTTATTTGGAACTTATTTTGTTAGAGTAAACTTCCTCCTTCTTTTGTTCAGCTTGTAAAGGAAGAATGTGATAGGGTGGTTTAGTCCCAATAGCTTGTATCTAGGGTCTTTGGTTTATATATATATATATAACTTAGGTATGCCTCTAACTAGGTTTTTCTAAGTTATCTTCCTAAGAGTTTTCAAGCTTGCATGGCATAATCTCCTATGCCATAGCCACAATTCATCAAATTTTAATGCATGCTCACTAGTGTCTAGTTATGTTGCCAGTGTTTCTAGTTATTTGAATGCCTCTTCCAATTTAACAAGCTCAATTTTCAACGAAGTATGTGATTCAATTAATTTAATATGCTTCTCATTTAATTCATCAAATTCATTTAGTAGAGAAGCATGCTTCTTATCAAAAGTAGAATGTTCAACTTTAAGATTTTCATGCTCCCTAGCTATTATGTTATGCTTATCTTTAATATAGAAAATTCAACTTTTAAACTTGCATGCAATTTCTTAAGCTTCATGTATGAGTCTGTAATCTTTTTAATAATAATAAATAGCTGATCATAAGATTATTGGCATAACTCATCATAATCAAAATTATCAAGATTATAGTTTTCCATAAGACACAAATTTAGTAACTCATTTGGTTCTTATTCTAACAAATTTTAGGAAGAGTATGCCCAAAAAGCCTTCTACATCATTTGATTTTACTTCTTGAAGTTTTTCTTTTCTTTATCCTTCTCCTTGGTAGGGTGAATTTTCAGGTTGGGACAATTTGACCTAAAATGCTCTAACCTTCTTGCATTTAAAGCAAATTATATTAGAAGAGCTTTCATTAAATTTACCTCCCTTACCTCTTACCCTTTTTAAAATGGAGCTATTATTTCTGCTTCAAGAAGATTTTGAATTGCCTCATCACAAGCGCTATATAATTATTTTCATAATATTCAGAGATGTTGATGTTTGAGGCAACGAACTTCAATACCATGGACTTTTCTTTCCTTTTCTCTCCTATATCCTACAATATTTGGCTTACATTTTTCTCAAAGGCAATAAGACATCCAAGTAGACTGTCAATTGAGTAAACATTTAAGCCTTTTGATTCACAAATAACAATAACCTTTTCATAAAAATTATTAGGTAGATAATAAAGTATTTTTCAACATTTTCAAAATTTGATAATTCTCTACCTAAAGCATACAGGGATACCACTATCGTATAAAATCTTGGGTACATGTCATAGATAGTCTCACTTGATTTCAGGTCAAATAATTTGTAATCATGCAATAGTAAGTTTAAATAAGATTGTTTAACCTCTTTGTACCCTCGTAATTAATGTATAATAAATCTCATATTTTATTTCAAGTAGTAAAAAGTAGAGACTCTTATAAAGTCTTCTGATTTAAGTGCACAAAAAATAGTTTAAATATTTTGCATTTAGTTGTGTGTAGTCTCTATCCTCATTACTCCATTCATTAAAAGGTAATTATATTTTGAAACTATTCACAAATTTAGCAGAATATCCTTCTTGTATCATATGCCACATGCGATAGTAGATTGATTATATAAATGTTAACATATAAATTTTTTAAAGATTAAATGGAATGTTATCGAACAATGGTGGACATGTTATTGAATAAACCTCTACAATATCTCTATTTCCTAGGTGTGCCATGGATCTTTTCTCAAGGCTTTTAAATCACTAATTTAAATGCCGCTTTGATACCAATTGAAAGTTCAAATATGGGTTGTTAGACTAACTTGAACTACAAGTGCACACTAAGAGGGGTAGCGAATTGGTCTTTTAAAAAATTCCCTTAAAAAAACTATCCTTCTTGAAAGATTATGATCTACTGGACAAATAATTTGATAACACTGATCTCATAAAAACTTTGTTTTTTTAGAAAAGAAACTTGCTAAGAAAAATATTTTGCCATTTTTATTTTTTATTTATTGTTGTTGTTTTAATTTGGAGAAAATAAAAAAAAATACTTCTAATATAAAATAAAGCTCACAAATAACATATTTATCAATAAGTAAAATGCAAGCAATAAAGTGAAAATAAGTAAAAGTAAAGAGCCAAGAACAAACACACCATAAATTTGTATTAGTTCAATCAACCTTGACCTATGTCCACTCCCGGGTGTCCTCTACTCCAAGAATTGCACGAAAAACTTATTGACTCTCCTTTTGCCCCCATAGCAAGGTGGAGAAGCCCTTACAAAACACTTCCATTTCCTCAGTGCAATAGATTAGTTGAATTCCTTTTGCCTCCTCGATGCGATAGACTAGTCAAATCTGCACTAGAGATTTATAGTGGTTCAATCAGCCTTAACTTAGGAAAAATTTAACTACATAATATAGTACGATAGTAATCGAACACTATGATTTTTTTTTACTTCTAAATTTCAAAATATTACTTAATTTATAGTTGGTGGCTTGGGGTTGAATTTAAATTAATTGTGTTGTACGATTTGGTTCATATTATATAATTAGTTTAAATATTATTAATTATTCAGTTAGTCGTGCTAATTTATTTTTTGAAAATGGATAATACATTACGATTTGAATGGTACAGTCTGAACTTTAGAAAATATAAAATTCATGTTTTCACTTCATCGTGTGTGTGTGGATGATCTCTAAGCTAGCATTCACCCTTATATGACTTTGACTCAAGAAATATTAAAAAAATAAAGAAATGAAAATTACAGACTTGCAAATATCACCTTATTCTACCCAATCTTGAGCCTTGAATCTTAATTGCCTGGTGTATGATATACCTAAATTGTTAGTGTGCTCAAAATCAAATATACAATAAATACACTAGGAGAAATAAAGTAGAAATAATTAATGTTTGTTATCATTAAAATCATAAGCTTGGGATCCCCTGCTTACAATTGTATGTTTATTTATTTTTAGCAATTTGAATGTCATTTGTTTTAAATTCCTATTAGTGTACTTATGCTCTTTAATGACTGCATTAGAAGCTTTAATTTATCACACAACTACTTCACACGTTACATGTTTTTATATGTTTTATATTACGATTAAATTTCTACAATATTTAAAGTAGAATGTACCGAGTAATGATGTATACATGTATAAGTCATTATAAAAGTAAAATGTATATAGATCGAGTTGTACATCATCTTGACTTGTAAAAGATTTACATATACTTTCTTATACATATGCAAATAAGGATCCAAAATATGATATTCTTTAATTTAAAGAATGCACTATTTTGCAATTATATAGAGGAATTGAAGTTTGAAGACCATAAGAAAGTAAATTTGAATCTATATTAGATTGTAGGATTAAAAATTCAGGTTTATTGTGGTAGAGCCTAGCCACCTTTCTTGTCTAAAAATTCTCTCTCTCTCTCTCTTTATATATATATATATATATGTCGATGCCAGGCCTAGATGTAAAAAAGTTGAGGAAAATTAAAAAAATAATAATAATTTTGGACCCCCCCCCCTAAATACATTTTCTAGCTCTACCACTGCATACACATATGCATTTTATTTCTACAACATAAATTAATCCAAAATACTTATGCCCAACCTGGGCAAGGTAGCAAAGTCCTCATTACGCTTAGAGGATGCTATGCTTTTTCTTTTGATATAAGGCCACTATTCTACTAAAATTTTAAGAAATATTATTAGTAAGAAAATTTAGTTAGATAAATTAAAAAAGGTAAAATTTAGAGTTCTTAGTGAATCTTCTTAGTAGTTTCATTTAAACTTAAAGACAAATTGCTCATCTTGAGTCATAAATTTTAGAGTCTAATTTATCCTTTAATCTCTTTGGATAGATCTTAGCCTATCATGCATTATATTTAAGGTGATTAACTGTGCATTAGGATTATTAGCTAGCAACTCACTCCAACCAAGTATAAGTCCAAATTTTTAACACCTCTTTAGTCATTGCACATTCATATTTAATTATTTTAAAATTAAAAATCTAAAATTTAAATTCAAAGGATAATGAGAAAATTTATAATCTAAACTTATACATTAAATCTTATTAGCCCAAACATTTATTTAGATCCATATGTCTTTCAAAATCTTTAGTCTTCACTTTAATCAAGAGTATTCTCTTAAGATATGTAATTAATTATAGGAGCTTGCCCCTTTAGGGAGCCTATAACCCCGATTAAAATAAACCCTATCTTTGTTTATTTTTAAGATAGGGGAAAGATTTGTGGAATGCAGACTTAAGCATTATAATTGGATTAATAACATAATTAAAATAATATGTGAATGTTTCTTTTGTCCATCGGGGCTAATTAAATAATCCTATGCAGTGTTCAATCATGAATGGAAAGTTTCTCTTCTAAAATTGTTAGTAAAATATTAGTTCATCCTTAGGGATGGTATAATATTAATCTATGTTGATTTTATTAAAGAAACCAAAAATATAAATTAAAGAAAATGTTGTGTGATATTTGTATTTTGAACATTAAATTTTTCCATAAACATGAGTCTCTTAAAAAATTTATAGCCGTTGGACCCACATGGTTTGGCCAATGGGTTTGTACTAAGTGCTTAAAAAAGAGTTTTCTTGATCTAAATCAATACCCTTATCAAAATAAATCTAAAAATTATTGTAGCAGGTGTGTATTAACCCCATGCACACATCCCAAGTGTTTAAACCCTAGTTTGACATGGTTTAGAAGAAAAGATTGAACCAAGCTCTCAAAAACCCATATTTTGGAACTTAGACCAATTCAACCCAATTTGAACCCAACCAATGGCTTGTACACACTTTAACACATTCTCCCAATTTGTCATGTCAAGCTCATGCCACATAGGCTATTGATGTGCCAATAATGTTTACAATGACCACTTTCAAATAATTTGTTCAAGATAACTCCCTCAACAACCAACCATATGCTTTTAAACTATCAAGAATGTTCCTTGAGCCCCCATTGTTTAGTCCAAAACTTATTAGGAGGTGGGCCATGGCTTAGGTGGCAAGATCAAAGCCCTCCATTAAAATTTCTCTCTCTTAAAAATACCCCTTCTTCCCTTGAAGAAATGGTTGATCAATCTCATTCCCCATCTCCCTACTATCCTCCCCAGCTCTCCCATAGCTCTTCCCAATCTTCCATATTTCATAAAGTTTCTAAACTTACAAGAGATAAAAATAAAAATAGAGAAAGGAGAATTCATATCCAATTTTAGATCTAGTGGAAATAAGCTCTTGGAGACTTTTAGGAAGTTAAAGGGGATATATTAAGCTTTCTAAAAGACCAATATAATCAAAATCCATCAATAGGCTGGTGAATTATCCTTTCTTGAAGTTTAAAATTCAAATTAGAATTTCTTCCTAGATCTCAATGCATAGAGCCTTGAAACTCCTGGGATTAATAGATTAGGCTCCCATGACCTTCTTCTTCAATTTTCATTAAGTCTAAAAGGTTGGATCAAAAGTTATAGGCATTTGAATGTTTAGTTCATTTTGAACTATTTTGAATTATTCAATCTGTGTTGTCCGATCGATTGATCTGATGACCATGATCATCATACCACACGTGCGTAATGGCCCCAGGATTCAAAGCATCGCCAATCCATTCCATGGGCACATATTTGGCCTCATAATAGCCCTTCATTTGATCCATAATTGATTAGATGATCACAACTCATTGCCTACATAGTTATGTTACGGTTCATAGGCTGTCCCATGTCCCGACACATTTCAACTCTAGGAAATAAAAACAATAATTACCACCATAGTTTTAAATTTTAAAATAAATTAAAAATAATAATTTAAATACCCACACCTTTAGAAAATCATAAAAAATTTATTAAAATCCAAATTGAGTGTTAGTGTACTTGTTGGAAAGATCTTGAGCTCTAGTTTATTTTAAAAATATTCCATGATTGTTTGACCAATATATTGTGTGTGAGAAACTAGAGATGTTAGTTATCAAATTTTCATGAATTTATCAAGATCTAATGATCAAAGGGAACTCAAATTTGGATGGTATATATTCGCGTGCATTCTTGAGCAACCCTAATTTTATTGGATCGTGGTTTTATCAGATTCTCTATGATTTAAATTTTCAAGTCTATGTGTTCATTTCGTACCCATAACTTTGAAAATTAATAACTATCCATGCACTTAGAATTAGAATTTCATTTTTCTATGGTGTGTTTATATGTATCTTAGGGTTTATTTGCCACTTATTTCACCAAAATCTAGTGAGCCTAGATCCTAAAATAAATCACCAAAGCTATAGATTTATTTAGATTTGATGATTAATTTTTCAACCTTACGAGGCTTTGATGATCCCAAATTTAGTGGGTTTGAAGCATATATATGCACGTAACTATGCTCAAAATTTCACCAAATTTGGAGGTCATTTGGTCTATCATTTAATTAACCTAAGATTCATATAAATAATTGACCTAAGATATTTGAAAATTCATAATAAATCAATTTTAACTCTAAAAAT
>NW_021319205.1:5511430-5512740 GCF_001605985.2 Dendrobium catenatum | reverse complement strand
ACATAAGTTGTCTTAAGAAGGTTCAAAATTTAATAAAAATCTGACAAATAATTGGTTAGGGTTTTATAAGACCGCACTTATGTACAAATTTTAATTAGATGATGGTCAAATTGTCCAAGGAAGAAATGATGAAATTGAATAATAGAATAAGAGTAGTTATAACATGTGACTAGCATAGGTATATTATCAACGTAAAAATATGAGTCACTTCTAATTTTGGAGAGAGAAAATGATCCCCGGTGGAGTTTCCAAAAAAATCTATGGGAAAGTAAAACCACATAGACTTGGTGCACTCCTTTTTTTTATCAAATGCAATATTGAGAATAAAGTACCATCTCAAAAGACATACATGATATTTTATAATTAAATTAAATAAAAAAGAGATTTTGAGAAGTATCATTTCTATTATCAAACTCAATTAATGGAATATCATCCCAAGAGATGAATATGAAGCATATAAGTGTTTGAAAAGAGAAATGATGTTTTAAAATTTTACCATTCTTGTAATAAAATGCAATGAACAAAATGATATTTCATCTCAAGAGATGAACATAACATTCTACTGAAATTGAAAGTATGAATGGATTTTGAAAAATTACACCTTTTATATGGTTAAATATAGTAGAGTGAATATCATATAATCTTGCAAAGGTATCTAAGAAATAAAAACATGTTTTCAAAAGTCTCTTTACATACCTAGAGACATTTTCCCTACCTCATAAGAATAAGATAAGGTTTATTCTAATCTTGAGTAGCCACTATCCCATAAAGGCAAGCCATCATGATTAATTACATCTTAAGAATGGTGATTTTAAGAAAACTTCTGATTAAAATGGTGACACTTAATCCTTGAATACAAAGTTTAAGGTAAGGATAGAAATTTGAATTTTTAAAAAGGATTACTCAATATTGAGGAGTTATTTTTAGTCAAATGAAGAAAAGTAGGGGGTACATGATTCTATGTAGCTAAGAAGCAGCCCCAATCTAACATAGGTTGAGTTTTATAGTTTAAGATGGAAATTTATTATTTGAGTTGATACTTTACTAGAAATTTAGGATTACATTCTCGAAAGATGAGGACATATAATTTTGGGTCTACCTTAGAACCTTAACCTAACACTACAGGAAAACTCAGTATTATCGGCGGACAAAATCCGCCGGTAAGACAGAAAATAAGACGGAAAGTTTCAGTTTCTGGCACTTTTCCGTCGGCATTTCATGTGCCGGTTTGGGACGCGTTAAAAAAAGTTTTCCAATGTATATAATACACCGGAAACCTTTCCGGCGCACTCTCCGATGCATTACTGGCG
>NW_021319205.1:5499965-5503696 GCF_001605985.2 Dendrobium catenatum | reverse complement strand
CTTGAGTTGGTTCCAAATTGTAGTCCGATCGTGTGAACATGAAATGTCAGTACATAAGGTAGTCGTAGAGAAATAAAAATGTTTGCTATCATCAAAATAATAAACCATTGATTTGCAATAGTAAAAGGATATTCAATTACACAACCATCTTTATTTGATAATATTCCTTTTAATTTTTTGAAAAATTTACATGTCTACTTTCTTGCAATTAATTGATTATCACATGCGGATACTTGATCAGAAAGGATATTATGCACCTTCATGGTTAGTTAATGGCATGAAAACTGAACTTCCTTTTTCTGAATGGAGTTTAGAAGATAGAGATTTTGCTCAACTTAATGTTAAATGCTTAAACTATTTATTTTATGCTTTGAAATATGAAGATTACATGCGTGTATCAACTTGCACAACTAAAAAATGAAATCTGGGATAGACTATGCATAACCTATGAAGGAACAATTGAAGTGAAACAATCTAGGTTAAATATTACACTCCATGATTATGAGTTCTTTCGCATGAAACCTAGTGAAACCATATCTAAAATGTATACTAGGTTTACAAAAATTATCACTTCCTTGCATGCATTAGGAAGATAAGTCACAAGTTCTAAAAAGGTTAATAAAATTTTATGTTGTCTACCTAGTTTCTATGATGCAAAAATAAATAATATTAATGAATCCAAGGATCTAAATGTTTATTCTATAGATAATTTACTTAAGTCACTCATTCCTTATGAGCAAGAAGTGAGTCAAAGACAGCTTGATACAGGAGAAAGAAAGAAGGAGATAATAGCAGTCTTGAAGGCTAATGATTCAAATAAATCCTTTGATGGAGGAGGGGAGGATATCAGACTGATGACTTGACAGTTCTGAAGCTTTCTAAAGAAAAAAGAAAAAAACATCATAGAACTGGAGCAAAGTTAAGAATTATAAAATTTCTAATGCTTTTTATGATGTTTTTTTTTTGGAAACCCCATAAAGGGGTCTACGCATTAATTCAGGAAAAAATTACACAGTCATTAAAGAGATTTCAAGCTCACTACTGCTCGAATGAGCTACAAAAAGGAAGAAAAAAAAACCTAAGAACTCGAGGTCACTGCTAAGCAAATTTACAAAAAACCCTAGGTACAATCTACTTTGCATATATATGAGCACCCAAAAATTATGAGAGAATAAAAAAAATTTCAACCAACTCTATCTTCCCTTCCAGAGCGAGCTCTTTACTGACACCTGCATAAACAAAATTTTGAAAAAAGGATAAAGCCCAAGATAGACATAACATAAATTAAGCATAATCTAAAAAACAAATCCCTATAGCTATCAACAAAATAGTTTCTAATAAAGCTGAGCCAGATATTACCAATCACCAAAATTATATCCACCAAATAGCAGGTATACCATAGCCTCGAAGCACAAGAGAAAATGACAAACCAGAGGATATCAATATGAACACCAATCATACCACATATGAAGGCCACCAGAGAAATGGGGGACAGAGCAAAGCAAACCACCATGGAAAAAGTAGAACCCCCAATAACTCGGATGGGAAAACCCACCAGCAATAATAAGATCGAGCAGTAAATAGGATAAGCACTAGACCAGAAAATAAACAAAAGGGGCCAATTGACAGAAAGGACATGATCCAATAGGTAAATCTTAACAGTAAGAATACCATAAGACAAACTCAACATGGCAAAGCATAAACCCGCAAAATATCCCCAGCCCCCAAACATATGAGAACCAAGGCAATAAAACATAGAGCCTCTAAACCTATCAAACTCAATAATAAAGCTATTCCAAGAATAATAGCAGCACCACTCAGCAAAATCAAAGACAGGAAAGTTCCAGACAATCCCCACCAGCAACACCCCAAAGCCCTACAAACTAGGCCTATTAAAGTACACAAAACAACACATAATAACAAAGACATTTAATAAATACCCAAATTGGAAAATTTAAAAGAAAGGATACCACAATTAGGCAAAACCAAAAAAGCCAACCAACGGATCTAATATAACACCATAGGAAAAATAAGCCCCCCAAACATCAAGTAACCAAAGCAACTAAAAATAGTGCCACACAACCCAATAAAAACCAACACCGAGATGCTCCAGAAAGAAACCTGCAACAGAAGCCCAACAACATCTAGGAACACCATATTAAGACTCACCAAGTAGCACAACATGCTGGCACCAAAAGAAAAATAAAACAACAAAAAGAAGACCCTCATTGGGGATAACCACTAGCGAACCAACCAAGAAAAAACCCCCAATCCAATGAAGAAAAGACCCATAATCTCCAGCAAACCAACCACATTAAATCCTAACATAAGGCATACCAATTTTATATAATATTAAAATCCCTTTTAAAGGGAGAAGTAAATTAGCGGCTGAAAAATTAGTAAAACAAACCAAATTACTCCCAAAGTTGGCAAGCCAATTAGCACAGGCATTACCCTCCTTATACACATAAGAGAAAGAAACATTAACAAAGATCATCAAATGTTTAATATCCCTAACATGATAAAAAACTGCAAGATTGCACACCAAGTCTTAAACATTATTTGAACATTAAATACTATAAGTAGAGTCAACTTCAATCCTAGTGTTAGGAATATCAAGGGACATACATAATCTCATCCCATAATGAATAGTAGAGAGGTCAGTAAAATGCATATTGTGGTTCTATAAGGGACTCACAAAAGCAATAATAACACTCCCATGACTATCCTGATAATCCACTACACCCCAATATGTAACCTTTAACAACACCACCCACATTAAATTTATAAGAATTAGTAGAAGGTTTAACCCAGTAAACATACCTAGGTTCTGAAAGAGAGTGAGCCTCTTCCAACCTGAGGCCTAAAAAAGCAGAAACAAAATAATAATTCTTAAAGTACTTGATGGAAACCAATTTAACATAAAAAGGGTTCAAAATTTATCTTTCGCTTTTTTTATAATCCTATGATGGTTCATACCAACATCATTAAAAAGGGAGTTATTCATATCCATCCATAAAAACGATAAAATAAGAGAAGGAATAACATTCTTAATATGGACTTTAGACTTGACAAACTAAGAGTTAAGCATAGCATTAATAGACATATTAGCATTAAAGCAATTTAATTTAAAAATATTATCAAACTAAGTCTAGATTTTAATATCTAAAGGACTTGAAAGAAAAACATGATGCATATTCACTACATGATAACAACATTGGTATTTGGACGGTAAGATAAAACCTCTTTAATTAAGTTGTCATCAGTAGGAATGAACCTATGTATAATTCTCCAGATAAAAATAGTAATAGTATAAGGAATACTTTTATGCCAAATCATGAAAAAAATATTATTAACCATAATCTTGGTTCTAAAAATATGCCAAGCATCCTTTATTCTAAAAGACCCATCTTTGGACAAATTACATAATAAAAGATCCTCCGAATCAGTGTTTAGGGGAAGGTTCAGAATTTATTGAATAATTGAATTTAAAATCACATTAACAAATTTATCATAATACCAATAATTTTTAGTAATGAAAAAATTCACCTTAATCGTAGTATAAGAAGAAGTAATATTAATGGAATCAATGGAATATAGTAAGATCTCCTTGAAAAAAATTTGGCTATAACCAAGATCATTAGTGAGTTGAATTGTAATATGCCTCTGTGTTGATGGAATTTTGAAAACATACTTTTTTAAAAAAAAATATTAGTTTTCTTTGGGGATTT
>NW_021319205.1:5443347-5499865 GCF_001605985.2 Dendrobium catenatum | reverse complement strand
CTAGAATTAATCTGGAGTTTGGAAGGGTCTTAGTGACTTCATACCAAAAATGAGGTCAACACTCTGATCCAGCAAGACAACATGAAAAGAACCCAAAAGCTTCAAGTTAATAAAAAATTTATGAATGACATCAAGATTAGGATGCTGAAGAAGGAGCTTACCAATTAACGTTAATGCAAAAAGAGCTTAGGATCGGCCAACTGAGAAACCACAACATCATCAAATATCAAAGTCGGATAACCCTTAAAAGAAGTTTGAACAAAATGAAATTTAGCCATAGATGAAGAAGTTCCAGCAAAATCCTCCTTAAAAGATCGAGATTTGCCATCAGAAAATGAAGATGACGACATGATAGATGATGACAAAGTCACCATCTCCCAAATCCATAAAACAAACAAAAAAAAACTAAAAAGAGAAACACAGAAAATGCTTAGGAAAGACCGAAGAAACAAATTGATGAGAAAACCACAAAAAAACCATACTAGGAAATCGAAACCAGAGCTCACGAACAGAAACCCTAAATTGCCAACGAGTCTCCAGAGAGCATAGCACGGGATCGAGAGGACTGCACTAGTATTATTTAATAAGGATTGCTTCTTTTGATATTATCTATTATGAATGCAGGAGACTAGGGAACATTAAAATTGATTGCCCATATCCTTAAAATCAAAAAAGTAAGGAGAAGGTTGAAGAAAATCCTAAGTTCTACAAAGACAAGTGAATATCTCAGAAAGCCTTTTTAGCCGACTCTTCTTTAGATTCATCTAGAATAGAAGCAGAAGAGGAAATGACAAATTTGTACTTAAATGGAAAATAGCTATCTTGACCAGTCTGATCAAGATGAGGTAATTCAACTTTCATTTAATGAATTAATTGCTTTTTCAAAATAGATTCATTATTCTTACATGAATTTGAAAAAGAAGCATACTAGCATGAAACCTGAATGCTCAGTTCTACAAAAAGAAAATGAAATGCTCAGAAAAGATAGTTCTAATTTGGATAAGGATCATATGGCCTAATTGGATGAGTTTGATGAATCGAATAAGAAATATAAAGTTTTATTTGAAACACCTGACTCTTCAAAAGCATTGCATCTTGATTTATAAAGATCATTTAAGGAGTTAGAAGCAAGTGTCAACATTTAAAATCTTAGTGAGCACTCATTAAAAATTAAAAAATATGCTCTTGAAAGTGCTAAAAAAATTATGTTAGAAAAAGTGAAGGCTTATAAAAATAAACCTACTCTTAAGTACTCATCATGTTATTCATCTCATAAACCTTGGAATAGGAATCATAACTATCATATGTTAGTTAACCCTTTTCTTATTATTAAATGTTATTCATGTGGAATGTTAGGACACATTAGTCTCACTTGCACAATCCATCATCGAACACATTTAGTTTGGAGGCTTAAGTTGCATTAATCACAGCATGTCATGCATTTCAATGATTTATCCAAATTTAAGAAGGGATCCAAACTCACTTGGGCTCCCAATACTTTTCTTCCCTGATCTTTGTATTTAAGGGCTCTCATAAAAAACTGAGTGGGAGCATATGGTTTTTGGCTCGATATTTATTTCCTAACACTTAAAATCAACCATTCATGATCTTCTCAACAAATGTGTTTTGTCTTATATTTTTTTGTTTGTGACTTTATTTATTTTTTCATTTTATTCCTTAATTTTTTGTTGACGATTTTATTTTTAAGTTTTGTTTTTCCCTTTTTGGTTTTTATACTAATTATCATTCTTTATGATTGTGTCCTTATTATCACCCAAAAACCACTTCACTGAATCTCACTATCTTTTCTTACAAATAAAAATTTCATCTTTTATCATAATGTACGAATAACCTTCATATTATATGATCTATACAATACTATCTTGAACATAACCCTTGGCTTAATGGATGATCCAGATTGTATCTATTATTGATAATTATACTATACAAACCCCTGTTCATCTGGATGATATACGTGTAAATCCAAATCGGGATGAATTCATTTCAGTTGGTATGACATTTAATATTAATCATAATATACGAACACCTATTCATAATGTATGAACCTTTTGGTCAAGGGTCATACTGCCTAACTTCTTGGGATAATTTCCCTATCTCTAATCATCTTGTTTGATGTCTGATCATACTATACAATCAGGTAACCTTTTTGACTAATCATTTGGCCGAATTGATTACTTACGATTATCTCATACAATCTAATGATCATATTATATGATCTCACGATCTTATTATACGATCTCTTGATATTCTATTTAAATATCCCCAAATAATTCAAATTCTTCACACAATCCTTCTAATCTTCTTTCTTGTAATTCCAATCTATGCAATCGTAGGTGATGGAAAGCAAAGCCACCAAACTCATGGTGCTTCCTCCTCTTGAAACCCTATCGATGATCATTTCTTGATAGCTTCTGGTTAAGCTACAACAACAACAACAACAACAAGCCTTTATCCCACTACGTGGGGTTGGCTACATAAATCCTTTTTCTCCATTAGGTCCTATTAAAACTCAAATTCTCATTTAAATCAGCTTCTTGTTAAGCTACCTATCATAAATAAAAAGAAGCCAAAATCAATCCATCTAGGACTCTCAACCAATAGACCTTAAACTTTTTGGTATTGAATCTCTTCAATTCAACTGTACTCCAATTCCTCCTCAATTTAGCCTACCCATTCCACTCTAAAATCCTCTACAAGTTCCTTAATAAATCTTAGGATCATTAGGGATGCACTGTAATGTCTGTTGTGAATCTAATTTCAGGAATATAATTTTAATGATAGCAAATATTTCTACTTTTCTATGACTATCTTGCCTACTAATATTTCAGGTCTACAAGATCAAATTACAAATTAAGTCAGTTCAAGATTGGGTAGATTAGGACTGAGTCATCTTGTAATGTACATCGTGTGTCTTTTACCTTTTCTTCATTCCTTTATAATAATGTGAGTCCTGATGCTAAGTAACCTTGCACATACACACTTGGGGGGGAAATTCTGACTATTTTAGTGTTTTCTATTTTTGATCGTATCATCTAGGACGATCCAACATCATCTTGGATGATCAGTTAAAAATAGAAACCCTAATTAGGGCATCCTGGTTAAGGCAGCCGCAATTAAGCAAATCATCCTGGATGATATTATCATCGTCCGGGACAATAGGATCAAATCAGAAAGAATCAGCCGCCAAATCCTTTTAGGCATGTTTTATTTTTGAACATCGTATAGGACATCATCCTAGACGATGCACTATAATTATGCCTAAATTAGTTTAGTAATTAAGGAAAGCAATTAAGGTTTGATGCTCAATCATATCTTCCTAGACGATCACTGGATCATTCGGGATAATCTGTTAATAAACCTTAGTTCTTCCTGGATGATCCATAATCAGCCTGGCTCCATCTAGGGTGATGTTATGGCCAATATGTAATTTTTTGTACAAATCATCTCAGATAATTGTGAGATCAGCCTGGATGATTCAGTTAATTTTTCATCATCCAGACATTCATCCAGGATGATGTTCTTGATGATATATGATATATTGAACTAATCGTCCCGAATGATCACGATGAAGCAAAAGGAGTTTGATTATCTACCTGCTTTAGTAGAAATAAAAAGGAGTTGGGTTATCTGCCTTCTTCAGGAGAAAGCAAAAGGAGTTGGGTTCTCTGCCTACTTCAGAAGGAAGGAAAGGAAGTTAGGTTCTCTGCCTCACTAGGGTCGGTGGAAAGGAGTTTTTATATGGGCTTATCCACCTTGCTGTAGGGGCAAAAGGAGAGACACTAAGTTTAGTGCAATACCCAGAGGAGAGGCTTCGGGGAGTGGATGTAGGTCAAGTTGATCGAACCACTATAAAATCTGGTGTGTTCTTTCTTATTATTCTTCAGCATTTAATTTTTGCACTTCAATTTCTATGGTGATTATTTGGTTGTGTTTGTGATTCTATTTGGAGAAATTTTTAAATACCAATTCACCTTCCCATCTCTTGGTTAGCCTTGGGATTAGTTCATAAGGGCCTAACATCCCTGACAAACTTTTAAGTGGTATCAGAGCACTTTCAAGTGGTATCAAAGTGGGATTCATAAAAATGAGTTTTTGAAAACTTTTGAATTTTGATAAATGGCTAACTTTGGTAATTGTAATACTGTGGAAGAGTATTCTATTACCCGACCACCTTTGTTTGATAATATTCCTTTTGAATTTTGGAAAACTTGCATGTCTATATTTTTACAATCGATTGACTATCGCATGTTGATGCTTGTTAAGGATGGTTATTCACCTTCGTCACGCAAATTTAATGGCATTAAAATTCAACTTCCTTTTACTGAATGGACTTTTGATGATATGGATTTAGCTCAATTGAATGCAAAATGCTTGAACTATTTTTTCCAATGCTTTGAAATCAGAAGACTATATGCATGTTTCAACTTGTTCAACTGGTATAGAAATTTGGTATAGATTGTGTATTACATATGAGGGAACAAATGAAGTTAAGCAATATAGGTTGAATATTTTATAGCATGACTATGAACTTTTTTGTATGAAACCCACTGAATCAATTTCTGACATGTATACTAGATTTACTCAAATTATCACCTTATTGCATACCTTAGGAAGATAGCTAACTAATTATGAAAGAGTCAATAAAATTTTGAGATGCTTGTCTTCTTCCTTGGATGCTAAGATTATTATAATTACTGAATCTAAGGATTTGAATACTTATTCTATTAATAACTTACTTGGGTCACTCATTGCTTATGAACAAGGACTGAACCAAAGATAACTTGATGCAGATGAGCGAAAAAAAGAAAAACAATTATGGTGTTGAAGGCTAATGATAGGGATACTAATTCTTCCAGGTCTGAAAGTGATGACTTTGCTTTAATCACTAAGCAGTTCAAAAGCTTTCTACGTAAGAATCACTAGCACCATCAGAAATGGAATAATGGTAAGCGTAGAAAAAATTTAAAAAGTTATTCTGATGTTGTTTGTTTTGAATGCACAAAGCCTGGACATGTCAAAGTTGATTGTCCTACACTTAAAGATCACTTAAGCAAGGAGAAGGGTGAGGATAAACCCAAGTTTAAGAAGGACAAGAAGCAGTTCTAAAGGCGTTATGGACAGATTCTGCATTAGGCTCCTGTGAGATTTAAGTTGAGGAGGAGACAACCAACTTGTGCTTCATGGTCGATGATCACCTTGGTTAGTCTGACCAAGAAGATGTATGTAAATTATGCTATGAATAATTACTTGAAGTTTGTGAGAAAATTCATGCATCATATAGGAAACTTAAGAAATTGCATGCTAGTTTGAAATTTGAGTTTTTAAATTTGTAAAAAGAGCATGAAGTTTTATGTAAAGATCATGCCCAAATTAATAGAATCACATGTCATTACTTGATAAGTTTGATGAGCTAAATAAAAAGCATATTAAATTAACTAATGCACATGATTTCTTGAAATCATCTCATATTGAGTTAGAATATGAGTTTAAGAAGTAAGAAAAACTCAAAGGCTTTAAAAATGATAAACCAACTTTGCATGAATCACATAATGTTAAAAAGAAACATCACTACCCGAGTAGATTAATAAATCCTTTTTCTGGAGTTATATGTTTTTCATGTGGCAAGTTAGGGCATATTTCATACACTTGCATTGTTTACTGTAGTAAATATTAGGTGTGGATACCCAAATTACATGATTTACAGCATAACACACATGCATCATTTTCTTCCTTCCATAAGAAGGGACCCAAACCTATTTGGGTTCCTAGATTTGACATTTAATAATTTTGCAGGCTAGCTCTCTCAAAAAGTCTTGTGAGAGTATGTGGTACCTGGACAGCAGTTGCTCACTACACATGACTGGAGATGCTAATCAATTCATTTCACTAGAGGCCAGAGCTGGAGACAAGGTCACTCTTGGAGACAACACCACTAGTAAAGTGGTGGGCACAGGTATAATCTAAAACTCCAAGAACCTTTTGCTTGAAAATTTTTCGCTTGTAGATAGATAGAAATACAACTTGCTAAGTATCAGTCAGTTGTGCGATAAGGGCTTCATCGTCAATTTTTTTGGCAAATATATGCATTATTAACTTGAATAATAATACATTTTAAAGGGAAAGCGGATCAATAATGTTTATGTGCTTGATTTAAATAATATTGAATATGCTACTTCATTTTGTTTAAAAACTATTGTTGATGATTCTCGGTTGTGGCATAGGAGGTTATGTTATGAAAATATGAAAATTCTTAGAAGAGTGACCCAAAAAGACCTAGTTAGATGTGTCCCCAAGCTTAAGTTCACTAAAGACAACTTGTGTGATGCCTGCCAACTAGGGAAGCAAGGCTAATCCTCTTTTCATTCCATTAAGAACATTAGCACCTCTAGACCTTTAGAAGTTCTTCGCATGGATTTGTTTGGACCTATTAGCACTACCATCTTAGGGGGAAAAGTTTATGGTTTTGTGATCATCGATTACTACTCAAGATTCACTTGGATAAAATTTTTGTCTCATAAGAGTGAGTCTTTTGATGAGTTTAGATCCTCATTTTCTTGGATTTAAAAAAAGTTAGGTTGTGAGATCTTGACCATCCATAGTGACCATAGGGGAGAGTTTAAAAATGAGAGTTTTGGAGACTTTTGTGAGGATAAGGGGATTAGCCACAACTTTTTAGTTCTTATGACCCCTCAGTAGAATGGGATAACTGAAAGGAAGAATCAGACCTTAGTAGAAGCAGCTAGAGCCATGCTTGCTGAGTATTCATTTCCGAAATACTTTTGGGCTGAAGTGGTAAACATAGCTTTTTATGTATTGAATAGGGTGAATGTTAGAGCCAAACTTGATAAGACACCCTATGAGATCCTTAAGGGTAGGACACATAACCTTTCTCACCTCCATATCTTTGGTTGTAAGGTATCATTCCTAACAATGGGAAGTCACACTTAGGAAACTTTAACCCAAAATTTGATGAAGGAGTGTTCTTACGATATTCAAGTATTGGGAAATCCTTTAGGGTGTTTAATAAGAGGACATTGATGGTTGAGGAGACTACTCATGTAGTGTTTGATGAATCTGATCCTAAAGGGTCTAGACTTAAGGATGAAGATGGTGTTGGAGAGATTTCCAAAGGAGTTAAAAATTTGGAGAAGAGGGTAGAGTCCTAAAACACTTAAGGAGTAGGTGAGATTACCCAAGGAGTAGAGAATGCAAATCTAGAGAATCTAGAGGAAAGGGTTGAACCTACACACACTTTGCCTAGAGATTGGAGATAGTCTTTGATTCATCCTAAGGAACTGATCTTAGAAGACCCTTCTAAATGTGTTAGAACTAGGAATGAACTTAGGAAGGAAGTGAACCACTTTGCATTTATCTCAATAATTGAACCCACCAATATTACTCAAGCCTTGTCTGATGAGTTTTGGATCTTAGCCATTTAAGAGAAATTAAGCCAATTTATTAAGAATGATGTTTGGGAGCTTGTAGAAAAACCAAAGGGACAAAGTGTAGTTAGAACCAAATGGGTCTTTAATAATAAGATGAATGATTCTGATGTGGTGATTAAGAATAAGGCGAGATTGGTTAAGGGGTACAACAAAATAGAAGGGATTGATTTTGAGGAGACCTTTGCCCCTATAGCTAAATTGAAAGCCATTAGAGTGCTAGTAGCCTTTCTCTATGATAAGGGAGTTAACCTCTTCCAAATGGACATCAAGAGTATCCTTTTAAATAGCATAATAATAGAGGATGTGTTTGTAGATTAACCCCTAGGTTTTAAGAGTTCCTAATTTCCAAATCATATTTTTAAATTAAAAAAGTTCTTATATGGAATAAAACAGGCACTAAGAGCTTGATATGAAAGGCTTAGCACATTCTTACTAGAGAGGAGTTTGTTAAGGAGTTTGTTAAGGGGAGCGTAGACACCACCCTTTTTCTAAGAAAAGTAGGAGATGAGTTACTCATTGTTTAGATCTATATTGATGATATACTTTTTGAATCTTCTGATAAAAAGCTATGTAATGATTTTTCTAAAACAATGAGTAAGGAGTTTGAGATGAGTACGATGGGAGAGTTGTCCTACTTTTTGGGATTTATTATAAGATAATTGGATGATGGAACCTTTATAAATAAATTAAAATACATAAATGACATATTGAATAAATATGAAATGGATAAAGCCAAGCTAATAAATACTCCCTTGATATCTAATGTTCAGTTGGATAATGACTTAAAAATGGAAAATATGTTGATCAAAAGAAGTACAAATGGATGATTGGATCATTACTTTACCTTACTGCTTCTGACCTGATATAATATTTAGAATGTTTAGTGTTTGTCTCTATGCTAGATTTCAAGCTAATCCTAAAGAATCCCACCTGACTGCAGTTAAGAGAATTCTTAAATATCTTTTGGCGACCCAAAACTTAGGAATTTGGTATCCTAGGCATAACACATCTTTTGAGATTATTAGATATTCTGATTCTAATTTTGCAGGATGTATGGTGGATAGAATGAGCACTTCTGGGACTTTCCAATTCATAAGATAGTCTTTAATTTTCTGGTTAAGTAGAAAAAAAACTTTATTACACTTTCTACTATTGAAGCTGAGTACATTACCTTAGGGAGTTATGTGGCTCAAGTCCTTTGGTTGAAGCATTAAATTCTAGATTTAGGATTACCTATAGGCATAATTTTAATTCTTTATGACAACACTAGTGTCATCTACATCTCTAAGAATCATATCTAACATTCAAGGACCAAACACATTGACATAAGGCCTCACTTTATTAGAGACCATGTAACCAAAGGAAATATTGAGTTACACCTTGTAACAATTGAGAATCAACTGGCTGAGATCTTTACTAAACCACGAGCTTTTGACACTTTCAGCATCTTAAGGATCAAATTGGATGTGATTGACATAAATGCATGAAATTGATGTTTACTGAATTTTAAATTTCTTATTTTTTGCTTGTTGTTGTTTTTTAACTCTTTTATTTGTTTTAGATTTGTTTGTTTCACTTTTACTTATTTTTGTTTAGTTTTTTTTTCATTTTCTCGTGATCACTGCTGAAATAATATTTTATGTCTTATTTTTATTTTTGAAAATTTGTTGTCAGTATTTTGAAACACCGTTGATTGTTTTCCTTCCTCCAACCTCCTTTAACAGTGTAATTTTCTTTTCTAAACAAAAGTCTATCTCAAATTAACAAATGGACTTTGTGATTGAGATTTTTTTATCTCGCTACAATAATCTATCTTATATATATATATATATTAAAGTACGTCAATCAATTGATAAGAGGTATAAAATGAGCCCACAAAAGACAAGCTTCCTTCCCTTTCGAACTTTTAAATCTTAGAAGAATTCATGTGTCACTTGATATTTTCAAAGGCTTGATATTAAATTTTACGATTGTGATAAATTACTTTGGTATATTATTCTATAAGATATTTTTCTAAAACCAAGTTTTGAATGGATCTCTTTTTCTTATCTAATTGGTTTTTCTGAGTTAGGTCTTTTATTTTCAAAAGATGATTTTTCTCTTAGAGAAGTTCGAGTAATGGCTAACAGGATCGGCTTTTCTACAATTTTTTTTTTTATTTTGACAATGTTAACTCATTTTTCTTACAAATTTTTTAATTCAATCACATGGAGACTTTATTATATTCATGTGTTGATCAAAAAAAACTTTGCTTTCATTCTTCTTTTTCATCTTCTGTTCTACTTTTCTTTTCTGGTTTTCCTTCTCCTTTTGTGATGTCAAAAGGGGGAGTAGTGGGTAGTGTTGAGTTGTTTCATCATACTATTTTACTTTTGTTCGTGTTTTATTTAGTCTTGTTTTTTGCCATCATAAAAAAAAGGGCGAGATTATTGTGAATCTGATTTCAGGAATATAATTTTGATGATAGCAAATATTTATATTTTTTCGACGACTACCTTGCCTACTAACATTTCAGGTCCAAAAGATCAAATTATAAATTGAACCAGGTGAAGATTGGGTAAATTAGGATTGAGTCAACTTGTAATGTACGTTGAGTGTCTTAACCTTTTCTTGAGTCCTTTGTAATAAAGTGGGTCCTGATGCTAAGTAACCTTGAATACACACACTTAGGGGAATAATCCTGACTATTTCAGTATTTTTTATTTTCGATCGCAATATTTAGGATGATCTAAAATTATCTTGGATGACCAGTTAAAAATAAAAACCCTAATTAGTGCATCCTAGTTATGGTAGTTGTAATTAAGCAAATTGTCCTATATGATATTATCATCGTTCGGGATGATAGGATCAAATCAGAAGGAATCAACTGCCAAATCTTTTTAAGCATATTTTATTTTTGGACATCATCAAGGACATCATCCTGGATGATGCACTATAATTATTCCTAAATTAGTTTGGTAATTAAGGAAAATAATTTAGGTTTGATTGCTTGATTATATCATCTTGGATGATTGTAGAATTGTCCGGGATGATCAGTTAACAAACCTTAGTTCTTCTTAGATGATCCATAATTAGCCTGGCTCCATCTAGGGTGATGTTCTAACCGATATGTGATGTTTTGTACTAATCATCTTGGACAATCGTGAGATCGGCCTGGATGATCTAGTTAATTTTTCATCATCCAGACATCCATTTAGGGTGATGTTCTAGACGATATGTGACATTTTTAACTAATCAACCCTAACGATCATGAGATCGTCCTGCAAACTTACTTTTTCATCATCCAGACATCCAGCCAGGGCAATGATCTAGATGATATTCATCGACTTGAACTAATTATACAGGACAATAATATATCATCCTGTATGATCTAAATAAAGGAACCTTCTAATTGTCTAGACTCTCCCAAATTATCCTTGTTGATTAAGCTAAATTTGAATTGATCGTATGGGATGATCGGTCGATCGTCCTGGATGATATTTGATGAATAGTTGCAAATTAGGGTAATTTTAGAGCCCTTGTTTAAAAGATCTCTTATTTTCTCAAGAGGGAATCTTTTGCTACTATCCTGACCTGAGAGAGCCAAGAGGAGAGGGAGAGCAAGGGAGAGAGAGAGAGAGAGGATCTTGTAATGGGGAGTTTGTGATGGGTTTCATAAAGGTTACTTCAAGAAAGGATCTGAGTCATAATCTCTGGTCATCATCCCTGGTTCCTTGGAGGTTCGAGAGAGGTCTACTTTAGTAACTGATCAAGGTTCTTTGCCTGCTTCTAGAGGAAGCAAAAGGAGTTGGGTTCTCTGCCTGCTTTAGGAGGAAGCAAAAGGAGTTGTGTTCTCTAACTCACTAAGGTCAGCGAAAAGGAGTTTTTGTATGGGCTTCTCTTCCTTGCTGTGGGGCTAAAAGAAGAGGCACTGAGTTTAGTGCAATACCCGGAGGAGAGGCTCCGGGGAGTGGACGTAGGTCAAGTTGACTGAACCACTTTAAAATCTGGTGTGTTCTTTCTTATTATTCTTTCGCATTTAATTTTTGTACTTCAATTTCTATTGTGATTATTTAGTTGTGTTTGTGATTCTTTTTGGAGAAAATTTTAAATACCAATTCCCCCCCCCCCCTCTTGGTTAGCCTTGGGACTAATTTATAAGGGTCTAACATCCCTGATGAACTTTCAAGTGGTATCAAAGCACTTTCAATGTCTTTATGTTTTTATTCTCAAAAAGTGGTAATAACTAAAGAGGGCTTAGAAACCCATCTTCAATTAAACACCCAAGGAAATAGACCCCTTTCCCTGGCCTTCAGATCTATCTTTTATTAGAGTGTTATAAATCTCTTGCTTAGAAGTGCTACTTTGAACTACCACCAACCCTTTATTCTCACTCTTAATTAAAATGTCAGGGTTATACAACACATTCTTAGAACATCAATCATCCCTAAAGTTGGAGACCTGATAAACATCACTCCCCTACTTTCAAATTGTCACTTACTTCATCATGTTAAATATCTAAAGGGATGAAGCCCAAATGTTAGTTGATTACATCCAAAATCTTACTTCCATTCGACTCCCAGCCACTAGAAGTAAACAAAACATTCCTCTAGGATATTTCATTGGGTATATCTTGGATAAAAAAAAATAATATTTGAACACTTGATAGTTCGTAAGGGGCGTTAAGCCCTTATGAACTAGTCCCAAGGCTAACCAAGAGGGAGGGTGAATTGGTCTTTTAAATTAACAATAAAAACACGATCTTAAAACAAAAATCAAGATTCACCACAAAAATCAAAGTGCAAAAAATAAATGCGGAAGCAGTAATAAAGAACATAGAAATTTATAGTAGTTCGGTCAATATGACCTACGTCCACTCCCCGAAGGCGCCCTCCGAGTATTACACTAAACTAAGTGTCTCTTCTTTTGCTCCCATAGTAAGGCGGAGAAGCCTATACAAACCTCCTTTCCACCAACCCAGGTGAGGTAGAGAACCCAACTCCTTTTACTTCCTCCAGAAGCATGCAGAGAACCTAACTCCGTTTGCTTCCTCCTGAAGCAGGCAGAGAACCCAACTCTTTTTGCTTCCTCCTGAAGCAGGCAGAGAACCCAACTCCTTTTGCTTCCTCCTGAAGCAGGCAGAGAACCTCGATCAGATGCTGAAGCTTACCACTCTAGAACCCCCAAGGAACTAAGGATGACGACTAGAGAAGATGAAGATGGATCCTTGTTTGGAGTAACCTTTGTGATCTCCCTCACAAACGCTCCCTCACAATATCCTCTCTCTCTCTCTCTCCCTTGCTCTCCCTCTTCTCTTAGCTCTCTCAGGTCAAAGCAGCAGTAAAAGATCTACTAAAGGGTAGAAGAAGAGTTCTTAAATAGAAGAGATTTAGAATTGCTCTTATTTTATACAAACCGACTTTATCATCCAGGCTGATAGGGATATCATCCTAGCCGATCAGCATAAATTTTTCTCAATCAGCCTGGTCGATTTGGGATGAATAGAAGATTTTTTATCGTATCATCCAGGCTAATATAATATCATCCTGCACGATTAGTACAATTCCTTGAATATCGTCCAGACAATCGCTCTAAAAGGATGTCTGAACGATATAAAATTAGCTTGATCATCCTAGCTGATTAGCTCAAATATGAGGAACATCATCTAGAGCATCGCTCTGAATAAAAGCTATCCAATATTGATAGTCTAGGAGCAACTAAGGTATTTTGAACTGATCGTCCAGGCCGATCCTGCTATCGTCTAGAATGATTTTATCATATCAATCAAGCCTTAATTTCTTTCCTTAATTGCCATATTAATTTAGGCATAATTGTGTGCAGCATCCAGGCCAATATTCTGGATGATGTCTAAAAATAAATAATATTTAAATAGATCGGGTGGCTGATTCTTTCTGATTTGGGCTTATCATCCCAGTTGATACAAATATCATCCATGATGATGTGCTTAATGATGGCTTCCTTAACAAGGATATCCTAATTATGGTTTCTATTTTTAGTGTGATCATCCAGGATGATATGGGAATCGTCCTGGATGATATATTCAAAATAGAGAAATCTAATTTGGATAGAAAAATTCCCCCAAGTGTGTGTGAGCAAGGTTACTTAGCATCAAAAATCACACCATTTACAATATACTCAAGAAAGGAAAAATTACAAGCTGACTCAGATTTAGTCTACCCAATCTTGAGTTGGTTCAAATTACAGTCTTGATCCTATGGACCCGAAATGTTACTAGGCAAGACAGTCGTAGAAAAATAGAAGTGTTTGCAATCATCAAAATTCTATATCTGAAAATAGATACGCAACAATCTCTCCCTTTTTGATGATGGAAAACACACAAAAATAATTTAAGTAGTTAAAGAAATTTAATAAAAATAGTGTGAAGAAAAGACACATATCAAAAATTTAAAAATAGTATCAAAGTACAAAGCAAATTGTACAACAGACCACTCCCCCTTTTGACATCACAAAAAGGAGGAAAGTAGAACAAAGCAGAAACTAGGCAACAAAAAATAGAAACAAACTACAAAAAAAAATATCATAAAAAGAAAACTAGTAAAATGATGGCTCCTGATCATCTGGAGGAGGTGGTGGTGGTGGCTGCTGAACGTAGCTAGATAAAGTATCAAACTGTGCTCCAAACCAGCCCTTGTCCTGGTCATGCTGCTACTATTGGTGTGGAAAGTGTGCTAAGTCCTCAGCATGTTGTTGCTCCTCTGTAGCAAAGAAAGTCTCGAATTGTGCCTCCTACTGGTTGAATCACTCAACCAGCTCTTCTAGTTGAGAGTGATGGCAAAGTGGAGCAGGTGCAGGAACAGGTGCAGGAGCAGGTGTAGGAGCCTCCATCTCTACCTCCTAAGCCTCCTCATCTCCTGGGTAGAGACAAGTACTATGAAGAGCGTTGAAGGAATTATTTGAGTAGAAGGCGGGCTGATAGTTGGGAGGAGCAGCATATTGGATGTTTTATTTGGATTCTAAAATATATACAATGATATATCATAGGGCATGATTTGGCTTCCTCCTATGACCTAGATCTTAAATTGTAGTTAAGTGCTCGATGTAGTGAAAGATCAGGTTAGTTGCATTGAATTCTTGATGGGCCATAATGTAAAGAGTGGTGAGTGAAAGAAAGGGAGTGATATGGACTCGATCACCAGCTTTAGGAATAACAGAGGTATGAAGGACATGCTGGATCATCCTAACATCTTTAAGTAAAGAGCTAGTCTCTCCAATATGAAAGTGGGCATTAGAGTTGCGAAGAAAATGATTGGACAAAGGCTAGTCAAAATCAAGATCAGAACACAGGGTATGGAGTTTATCCCCTATGGTGGAAAGTTATAGGAATTCTTTGCAATCCTGATATGTGATCTCGATGGGGCATCTATTCACATATGATCTAAGAGAAGTGAAGGAAGAATTTATTCGAAGGATTGCAAAGAATTCAAAAAGAAGCTCTAAATTGAAGGGGATTGCAAGAGTGAGAATGAAACACAAAGAGGTGTGAGAGAATAAGTAAAGTATCGGATAGGAAAGGTGGTTTAGGTTGATTGACCGGGAAATAATAATGCTGGCCATCTTGTAGCATTGATAGGCAGTTTGATCATCCGCCTCCATGAAACGAGGGTCTAGAGTTACCCTCAAGAAACTTCCAAAAGTGTGGCGAGCACGCTTTCCTCCTGACATGATCACGAATAGCAAGAAAAGATGAAGTAGAAGGCTAGTAGAAGGAGATGGTGTGAAAAAAATGATTGAAGGGGCTCTAAATTTAATGAATCGGCCCAATCATCCAGAACTATCGCAGAATCATCCAAGCTGATCGGGTACATTAATGATGTCCAGGCATATTGGTCAAAAAAGTGATCGTATCGTCCAGGCCAATAAGATATCGTTTGGGATGATAAGACACAGGTGATCATCCTGAGGAGATAAGTTGTATGATCATTGAAAAAGCAGATCATCCTAACTGATTAGGTGGATCGTCCAGGACGATGCCTAATAATGGATCATACCGGCCAAATTTAGAAACGTTTAAAACATTGCCACATTTATCAACCAGGATGAACAGGTGGATCATCCGGGCTGATCATCAATAATTGATCATACTGGTCGTGTTTAAAGTATTAAAAATGTATTGCCACGTGTGTCGGCCAGGCCGAACAGGTGGATCATCCGGGCCGATTTTCTATAAATTGAGCAAAGCGAGAATAACATCGTCCAGGCCAAAAGAGAATCTCATATGAAGATTACAGATGATTGAAGAAAAAATATGATTAGATTGTCCAGGCCAATAATGCATCATCCAGGATGATCACATATGATTGAAGCATAAATACGATCAGATCATGCAGGCTGAAAATGCATCGTCCAGGACTATAAAGAATAGAGGTCAGAATAGCCAGCAGATGATTTTTGGAGTGATTTGAATCGATCGTCCTGGATGATGTGAATATTGTTCGGGACGATGTTATAAAAAGTTTAAATCAGAGGATGGATGAAGATGATCAGAGAAGGCCCAAAAACATAATAACATCATAAAATTAAAAAAATATATAAAAAAGAAAAAAAGAGAAAAACAAAAAGTTCATTTTTTTTTAAAATAAGGTATGAACATAATAAAATCTCCAGGTGATTGAATTTAGGGACTTGTAACACCAATGTGTTAACATCGATGAAATTAGAAAAAAAGGTAGAATATTCAATCCTGCTAACCCTTGCTGGAACTTCTCTTAGGGTAAAATCATTTTTTCAAAATAAGAGACCTAATTCAAAGCAAACCAATTGGATAAGAAAAAAGATCCATTCATAACTTGGTTCAAGAAAAAAATCTTATAGAATAATATACCAACGTAATTTATTACAATCATGAAATTTGAAATCAAGCCTTTGAAAATATCAAGTGACACATGAATTGTTTTAAGATTTAAAAGTTTTTGAAAAGGAGGGAAGCTTTTCTTTTTTGTGGGCTCATTTTATGCCTCTTGTCAATTTGATTGGTGTACTTTGTGCATCTTTTTGATTTTTGATACACTTTATGTATTTTTTTGTTTTTTTGCAATCATTGCACATCTTTTGTTTTGGCATCATTGGCCACTTTTTTTGTTATTTTTCCAAGCTAGATCCCTTTTCAAAAATCTTAAATATTCTCAGTTGTGAGTATATCTTCTAGTTATTAGAGAAGAGAACCTCACTCTCTAATAAAGGGAAGAATAAACCACAAAACAGAATCAAATTTATATGATTAATGCAACAGCAAGATTTCAAAGAACTTGAAAGTAATATAAAGACTTTTGAATATTATATATATAAGGTAGATTACTATAGCAAGATAGAAAATATCTTAATTGCAAAGTCCATTTGTTTATTTAAGATAGACTTTTATTTAGAAAAGAAAATTAAACAACTAAAAGAGATTAGAGGGAGGGAAACAATCAACGGTGTTTCTCCCTTAAACTGATTTATGGATGTTTAGACATTGAATATACAAATTCCAAAAACTAAAAACCAAGAAAAAATATCATTTAAAAGGAAAATAAAACATTAGAGATGAAACAGTTAAAAAGTCAACAAAAAGAAAAAATAATAATAATCAATAGGGAAGTAAACATGCAATCCATAATTTATTAAGCAGCAAATTTATGTAATTATGAGCTGCGAGCCTCTACTGTCCAAGTATCTTATGCTCTCATGAGGTCTTTAGTGAGAGCACACCTACAAAAATCATCAACAGTCAGATTTACGAACCCAAATAGGTTTGGGTCCCTTCTTATGAAAAGAAGAATGCAATGCATGTGTGTTATGCTGTGAATCATGGAATTTTGGTCTCCATACCCAATATATACTATGGTGAATGGTGCAAGTGTATACAATGTGTCCTAGCATGCCACATGAAAAACATCTAACTCCAGGAAGAGGATTTACTAATCTGTTTGGGTTATAATGCCTCTTCCTAGATTTTGGCTTTAGATCAGGTGTTGATGTATTCCAATTTCTCTCAAGTGTATTAAATTTAGCTTTTATCCTCAAGTTAGCATTTTTTAAATTAGCATTATCAACTCTTAAATTGTGCTCCCTATGCTCATATTTATCAATGTATGTCTTAAAATCATATTCAAGTGGGGAGTAGGATGCTTTCAATGAATCATGCTCAATAACCAACTCTGAGTGATTTTTATTCAATTCATCAAACTCATCAAGTAAAGACATATGATTTCTATCAATTTGGGAATGATCTTTCATCAAAACTTCATTCTCTTTTTATAAATTCAAAAACTTTAATTTTAAGCTAGTATGCATTTTCTTAAATTTTCTATATGATGCATGAATTTTCTCATAAATTTTAACTAATTGATCATAGGTTGGTTCACATACCTCTTCTTGATCATATTGTTCATGTTGATTATTGGCCATTAAACATAAGTTTGTGGTTTCCTCCTTTGCTTCAGTCTCAGAGGAGTCAAATGCAAAGTCTGCCCATAAAGCTTTTTGGGATCACTTATTGTCCTTCCTGTATTTGGGTTTCTCCTCACCCTTCTCCTTGCTTGGGTGCTCCTTAAGTGTAGGACAATCAGCTTTAACATTTCAGGCTTCCTATATTTAAAGCAAATAACATCAGAAGAACTTTTATAATTATTGCTATCCTTACCTCTTTTCCACTTCTGATGGTCTTTTGCTTCTTTCTTAGAAAGATTTTGAATTGCCTAGTGATGAAGGTAACATCATCCTTTTCATATCTGAAAGAATTAGTGACCATGTTGTTGGCCTTTAGTTCCACAGTTTTCTCCTTCTTTTTCTCACATGCATCAAGATTTCTTTGATTCGCCCCTTGCTAGTAAGCAATGAGTGATCCAAGTAAGTTATCAATTGAATAAGTGTTCAAATCTTTAGATTCAGTAATTGTAGTGATCTTAGCATCAAAAGAAGAAGGCAAGCATCTCAAAATTTTATTGACCCTTTCATAATTAGTTAGCTCTCTTCCTAAAGCATATAATGAGGTGACAATTTGAGTAAACCTTATATACATATAAGAAATTGATTCAGGAGGTTTCATACGAAAAAGTTCATAGTCATGCAAAAGAATATTCAATCGAGTTGTTTAACTTCATTGGTTCCTTCATAAGTTACAGATAATCCATCCCAAATTTATTTACCAGTTGCACAAGTTGAAACATGAATATAATCTTCAGATTTTAAAGCATAGAAAAAATAGTTCAAACATTTTGCATTAAGTTGTGCTAAATCTCTTTCATTAAAAGTCCATTCAGTAAAAAGAATTTCAATTTTAATGTCATTAAGTTCACGAGAAAGTGGTGCATAACCTTTTTTAACAAGCATCCACATATGATAATCAAGTGATTGTAAAAATATAGACATACGAGTTTTCCAAAAATCAAAAGGAATATTATCAAACAAAGTGGACGTGTAATAGAATATCCTTTCATTGTGTTATGATTACCAAAGTAAGCCATGAATCAAAATCCAAACAGTTTTCAAACTTGTTTTAATGAATCCCGCTCTGATACCACTTGAAAGTGCATGAAGGCACCTGATAGTTCATCAAGGATGTTAAGCCCTTGTGAACTAGTCCCAAGGCTAACCAAGAGGGGGGTGAATTGGTCTTTTAAAAAATCTTTCATAATCAAAACACGATCTTAAAACAAAAATAAAGATTCACCGCAAAAAAAAGTGCAAAAAATAAATGCGAAAGTAATAATAAAGAACATAAAAAATTATATTGGTTCGGTCAACACAACCTACTTCTACTCCTCGGAGGCGCCCTCTGAGTATTGCACTAAACTCAATGTCTCTCCTTTTGCTCCCAGAGTAAGACGGATAGGCCTATACAAACCCCACCAACCCAGGTGAGGCATAGAACCCAACTCCTTTTGCTTCCTCTAAAAGCAGGCAGAGAACCCAACTCCTTTTTCTTACTCTTGAAGCAGGCAGAGAACCCAACTCCTTTTGCTTCCTCCTGAAGTACGCAGAGAACCTAACTCCTTTTACTTCTTCCTGAAGCAAGCAGAGAACCCAACTCCTTTTGCTTCCTCCTAAAGCGGGTAGAGAACCTTGATCAGATATTGAAGCTTACCTCTCTAGAACCCCCAAGGAACTATGGATGATGACTGGAGAAGATGACGATGGATCCATACTTGGAGCAACCTTTGTGAACTCCCTCACAAACTCCTCCTCAGAAGATCCTCTCTCTCTCCCTTGCTCTCCCTCTCCTCTTGGCTCTCTCAAGTCAAAGCAATAGCAAAATATGTACTAAAGGTTAGAATAATAGCTCTTAAATGGAAGAGCTTCATAATAGCTCTTATTTTATACAAACTGATTTTATGGTCCAGGCTGATAAGAATATTGTCCTGGCCGATCAGCATAAATTTTGCTCAATTAGTCTGATCTGTTTGGGACGATTAGAAACTTTTTGGTCATATCATTCAGGCCAATATAATATCATCCTGGACGATCAGTACAATTCCTTGAATATCATACAGACAATCGCTCTGAAAGGATGTCTGGAAAATATAAAATTAGCTTAATCATCTAGGTCGATCTCACTATCATCCTGGCCGATTAGCTCAAATCCAAGGAATATCATCCAGAGCATCACCCTGAATAAAAGCTATCTGATGTTGATCATCCAAGAGCAACTAAGGTATTTTGAATTGATCATCCCGGCTGATCCTGTGATCATCTAGGATGATTTGATCATATTAATCAAACCTTGATTTCTTTCCTTAATTACAAGATTAATTTAGGCATAATTGTGTGCATCATTAAGGTTGATGTCCTGGATGATATCCAAAAATAAATAAGACCTAAATAGATTTAGCTATTGATTCTTTCTGATTTGAGCTTATCATCCTGGCTGATATAAATATCATCCAGGATGATGTGCTTAATGACGGCTGCTTTAATAAGGATGCCTTAATTAGGTTTTTTATTTTTAGTCTGATCAGCCAGGATGGTATACTCAAAATAGAGAACTCTAAGTTAGACAGAAAAATTCCCCCAAGTGTGTGTGTGCAAGATAACTTAGCATCAGGAATCACACCGTTTACAATAGACTCAAGAAAGAAAAAATTACAAACTGACTTAGACCTAGTCTACCCAATCTTGAGCTGGTTCAAATTACAGTCTTGATCCTGTGGACTTAAAATTTTAGTAGGTAATGTAGCGTAGAAAAATAGAAGTGTTTGTAATCATCAAATTCTATTTATGAAAATAGATACACAATAATATCATATATCTTGCTCCTCCTAACCACACTCTAATATTCTTCTTGGATGCCTCCTTCTGTATACTCATTCATAAGGAATTGGAGCTAAAAGACCCATTATTTAGTGAAGAAGTAGATGCTTCCCCTGCAGCTCTTCCTGTACCTGGACCATCTCCTCACCGCTATTCATAAGAGGAGTTGATTCAGCATTTTGATAGATTTGAGACTCGCCTGGATCAACCACAAACCAAATATGATAACGACATGGGTTGGTTCAGGGAGTAATTTGGAAGTATCCAATAGCAATTCACTTCCATCCAATAGAAGTGTGATAGCTTTAGTTAGTTCTTCCAACCATCTCTACAGCCACCTCATGATTAGGATCCACCTCTGTTCTAGTTTTTTTTTTATTATTATTATTTTCTTTTTTATGTTTATACTTATTTATTTTTACTTTGTTATGAAATGCATTTTTCCTTTTACTTCTTTTTCTATTATCAAATGGTTTTCTTGTAATAATAATTAAAAATTATGTTTATCTTCTCTATCAAGTGGATCATGTATTTCTTTCAAGTAGGTTTTTGTATTTCTTTTAATATTTTGATATTTTCTATGCTCTTTACTTGAGAAATTTTCGTACTAGTAAAATGTTATTTCTGTTAATCATGCTATATGACTTGTATTCAAACTATACGAATTAAATCGTATTGTATAAAATTGATTGTACTATGCAAATGATCTCTTTATGCAATGTTTTTTTTTATTTGTAATAAAATTACTTTTATTCTTACTTAAAAGGATAAATAAGAAATTTTTGACAAGTTTAAACCTAAAAGGATAAAAAAAATTATGAATTTACATATCCCTTCTTGTTTCTTTTGCAAGTTAATTCCTTGAGTGAACTTAAAAATCTAAATCAAATTGGAATATTACAATGGTTGAAATGAAGACATATTCATTCTACTATTTTTGTTTATATCATGAATTTATTCTGCAATTTGACAAATACAATTTATTATTTTTCTAAATCAGTCTATTTATTCCTATTAAAAAGATTAGGTTTGCTTTGTAGATTATTCCTCACAATATAATAGAGTGAGTTATTCTTCTTTTCTATTTGGAAGATAATCTTTACAACTTAGATTCTTAAGGATTTAGAAAGGAAGCAATTTGTGAAAGATCAAAAGAGGCACAAAATGAGACCAAAATAAAAAGATGAGCAATGACACCAAAATTAAAAGATTCACAAAGGGTATCAAAAATAAAAGATGTGTAATGTGCACCAAAATCTGTTAAAAGAGACATTAAATGAGCCTAACTTAAATTAATTTTTCTTTATGGTAAATCTTTAAATCTTAGAAAATCCCTATGTTCATAATATATTAAATACTTGATTTTGAAAAATCTTGGTTCTTCTTTCATCACTATTACAGTAATATGTTTTTCAATGTATTTTATGATAGTATTCTGAAAAGTTTAAGTTTCTTTATCTAATTGTAATTCCAGAATTAGATTTTTGTTAAAATAAAGGACTTTAACCTGCAACAATTTTAAGCTGGTGTACAAACTCTTGAGTCTAAATCCTTTTATTACAATAAAGTCAACACTTAACTTATTTGATCTTTTTTAATTGAAGAGTAAATTTATTGCATCTTCAAAAATGCCCATGAGAGTTCTGATAAATGTGATGTTCTTTCTTTACCTTGAGTTATTAGTTTTTTTAATCTATTTATTTTTATATTTCTATTTTTTGGTTCTATTTTTCCTTTCTACTATTTTCACTCTTTTTGTGATATCAAAAGGGGAAGAATTATATTGTTGTTCTTATATTGGTATGTGTTATTGTATTAGTATTCATTTTTTTTATTTAGATATGGTTATCATCTAAGGGGGAATTTAGAGGAAAGCTTCTTTTTGAAAATCCTAAATAAAAATTTTTGTTATCATAAAAAAGGGAGAGATTATTGCAACTCTGATCCAAGCACTGTGATTTTAATGACAACAAATTTATATATGTCTGTTACTACTATCTCTTATTTTTGTGATGCTTTATTTTATTTTGGGTGTACTAATATATTAGTAAATTAGTTCACCGTTCACTTGTAATTCTGATTAGCTCAACATTGGGAAGACTAGGGTTATAGTTATTTTTCAATTTTTTCTATATATATATTTTTTCTTTCTTGAGTCATGTCATGTAATTGGGTGGATATCTTTGCCAAGTAACCTTGTACATATATGGGGAGAGAGAAAAAAGTTTTTAAAAGAGTTTTTAGTACATTATACTAGACAATTTTGGCTTTGTACTATACGACATTATTTTATGTTGTATGATTTTAATGCGTACTGTATAATTTGTTGTGCTCTATCGAAACCCTAGCTAGTAGAGTTTAAATAAGATACTAATTATGTGCTGACCGTACAATTGATTTGGTTCGTATTTTAGGCCTTAATTAAAATCTTTCTTAATTAACCCCTCGATATCAAGTAATCAAATCATGAATAATTATTATGACAGATCTTACTATATGATACAATTTATATAATATGATTGATAGGGTATAAAGTTGGTCATCCCAGAGATTGTACCAAATGAAATCAATAACTTTTGTACTAATCATACCATATGATGTCCACAGTGGTGGACTATCGATAGTATATGACATTGGACATCCCAAGGATTGCCCAAATGAACAGAAGAAATTCCTACAGCTTATACCATACAATATTTTGATTGTACTATATGAAATGTTATAAAGGTTGAATAGTTTGTCTGAACAAACTTTCTATATGAGTCAAAATTATATTGATCATATAGTACGATATGTGTATTGTACCATACAATATGTGTATCATATGATACAAATAAAAGATAAAACTCTTGAAAAATAGGGTTTCTTGAAGCCCACTTCTTATGGTTTTCTTATACTTCTATTTAAAAATTATTGGTTGTTGAGAATTCTGGATAGAGAGCCTTGAGGTTGAAGTTGTGGTTCTCTAACCATCACGTAGAGGGTAAAAATAGATTTTTAGTTCTCTGACCATCACTTATAGGGTGAAAATAGAGTTGTGGTTCTTTGGTCATCACTTGTAGGGTGAAAATAGAGTTGTTGTTCTTTGACCATCACTTGGAGGGTGAAAATAAAGTTGAGGTTCTCTGCCTTTAAAAGATTCATGGTTCTCTATCACATCAAGTTTTTGAAACAACTTCTATATGGGATTCTCAGCCTTACTGGTGAAAGCAAAAGGAGAATCGCTACTGCTTAGTAAAATACGTGGAGAGGAGTCTCCAAGGAGTGGATGTAGGTCAAGTTTACCAAACCACTATAAAATCTTGGGTGTTCATTCTAATTATTTTCCACACTTTATTTTCTACAATTATATGTGAGGTTCAAATTTTTTATTTATTTTGTTGTTGTAAAATTTACTTATTTCTATATCCGCTGTATCAATTATTGTGTGTAGGTTTGAAAAGATTTTAAAGAATTTCTTTTTCCATAAAGAATTTTTTAAATATCCAATTCAACCACCCCCCTCCTCCTCCTGGTTAGCCTCAGGCTACTTCTTAAAGGTTTAACAACCTTCACAAACTTTCAGACATAAGTTTGGTCAGGTTTAGCCAATGGGTGACATGGCATATAACTTATGTGTAAAGGCTTCATATTTAGATTAGGTTAAGGTTTTAATTGTAGAAATTAAATGTCTTTAGGAGGCCTATAAGTTTCACTAAGAAGTCTCCTAAGAGTATAGTCTGCCTAAAGCTTGGTTATTTCGTCACCTCCTAAATTCCCAAATGGTTAGGTCTAAGCTAGGCTTTGAAGACCTAACACTATGATGAGAAATAGGAAGATGAACTTGACCTCATACAAAAAATAGGTCTATAATGACCTCACTAATATTATATAAATAAAATAATTCCAAGTCTTAGACACTTGATTAATATTAGAAGTAGGCAAATTTAATATCTTTTGCACCCTCACTTTCTACTATGCATTAGAGTGAAGGATGGTAAGGGAGTTTAGGATGTCATTGTAACCTATAGGAGTATTTATAAAGGTTGTGTAGTCATTTAAAACAATGTTCTAGATCCAACAAATCTTATTAATAGATATAATATCAAAAGAGACCTACTTTCCCCTAATAAATATACTTTTGTCCTAGGGTTCCTTCAAGTTAGCAAAGAATTCCCTGCCAATAGAGACTATATAAACTATAGGCTCTCAATAAAAATTCATCAACCACCTATTTAGAATAAAAATTTCTACCTACCACTTGAACTCCTAAAACCTCCCTTAGGGATCAATTATTTGTAAATAACTAATAAGTTTTACCTTTCCTCCATAATAACACTTATAAAGTTCTTTTTATCAAATAAGGAGGAGGATAAAGATGACCTTTTCATACCTAGGGTGATCTTTGGGTTTTGTTCTTCTCATGAATATCTACTATAACTTAACTTGAAAGGTTTAGGAAGCATGAGAAATTGAATTAAGTAACCATTGCATTTTATAAACTTTACAACATTACATTGCTATGTCAGTCGTTATGGGAAAAATTTCTTTCCTCGGCAATCACCAAGAAATATTGATGCTAGAGATTTTTTCATGAATAGGTTGATATGCATGTGATACTCAAGGAAATATTACAAGTAGTTCTAAATATTTAAACATTCAGATAAGAGATCCATTAAAGAGTTCAAACCAATAAATTTGTATTTGTGAAGAGTTACTATATTCTTATAGAAAAGGGAGGAAAATAAAAAGAGTTGTGAATTCCCCTTCATATTGGAGAAGAAGACATATTGAGAATTCTTAATATCCAAGACATTGAATGCCTTATATATGAGATATGTTATCTTGATTAATATGTAGAATAAGACTAATTATTTAAAGTTAGTTTTTATGTTCATGCGGGGAGGTCTTATGCAACTATGTTAAAAATATTAATAAAAAAGCAAGTGGAAACTACACAAACTTTAAAAGTTGCCTCCAAATGATCCTTATAAAATAATGATCCACCCATTCAATCCAAAAATAAGAAAAATATGGATGGAACTTTAGCAATAACAACCAGTAATAGGGGTCCTAAATATTCTTCTCCACATGTTTGTCCTATAAAATTATATATTCTTGAAGAAGTATTAACTCATCAATACAGTAGACATTGATAAGATGATGAATTGTTGAGTAGTTATTCCTTCTGTTCTTCTTATTCATACATATATAAATATATATTTCTTGCATATATCATATACTTATTTTTTATTTTATGGTGAATGGAGATTGATCTTGAGCTAACTCAGGCCTTGAACGAATGGAATAATGAATTTATGAGGATTAAATATCTTCAAGGAGAACATAGATGAAAATATAAAGAGAAAAATTAAAAGAGGATGGTAGTGGAAGACCAATTAGTAGAATATAAAATGAACAAACAATAATTATAACTTCAATTTCTTTATAGCATCAAAAGATGGATCGGATCCAAAGGGAATTGATAGATGCAATAGTAGAGATTAATTAGTATATGAAGAACCAATAGGTCCATGAACTAAAGATAATGGCAATTCAAAATAAAAATAAGATATTTTAAAATCTTATATCTCTGAAAGAAACTACTTTATCAGAGGCTAAGTCCAAATCAGGATTATTTTCTTCAAAGCCATAGAAGATTTTTAAAAATCCTTAGTCTGTAAGAGTACAATTTAAGATCATGTTTAGAAGCCTCATAATCATATATATATGTCATACAAATGAAGGATTTATACCAAAAATTCATTATAGGGCTTCACTCAATGATTCTTAAAATGAATTTGGTTGGTGTAATGCAAGATAAGAGCAAATATACAAGGTCGCTTCCCATGCCAAACATTTGAAGATATTCAACAAAGATATAAAATGACGTCGAGATTTTTTAACAAGGATGATACTATTTATATTATGTAATAAATTATATTGTATATTAAATTTAGAGACTTTACAATCTCCTCCTTTTTATGCATGTTATAAAAGTTTCTTCATTAAGTTATATCTTATATTGATTAGTAGCAATTTTAAACTTTAGCATGTAATGAAATTATGACAAAGCTTATCAGAATTTTTAAACACTTTTGAAGTTGCTCGTTCAAATATGATATTAACCTATGTAGGATTTTCTTTAGACCTTTTAATGTTTTTTATCAAAATATGATATTAACATGTGCACGACAAGTTAATTTAACTCCCCTAGACATTTTATTAAAAAAAAAATAGACCTTCATAAGATTATTTATCAAAATATGATATTAACATGTATATAAGACGTAAATCAAATCCTTATTAGATTGATTATAGTTAAGATGGGGTAAATAATCATGTATTAAATATGAAGATTTACATATCATTAAGTACATAGAAGTTTAATTAGAAGATACATATGGAAATCATTGATAATACTTTTAAAGGTTTTTGGCATTCCATATTTTACGTATCATCTTTCCATCTAAATCTTTAATCTTGAAATTTCCAAGCTTCCCCACCATATATGGTCCCTCTCATAGAGGTAAAAGTTAATTTTTTTGAGGTCCCTTCCTAGCATCCTCTGTACTTTGCAGGACTAGATCTCTGATAGAGATAGGTTAGGGTTTCGCTCTTTTTAAAAAGATAGGCCACTCATTGATGATAAGTGCACTTCTTAGTGAAGCTACATCATGCTTTTTTGGGAGAAGATCAAGATGATAATGTAGCTCATCTTAAATCTTAGCGACATAAAAAAATTGTGCCTTAGGGCTTGGGATACCAATTTCAACAGGAATAATTACTTTTGCACAAAAATATAAATTATAATGCATTTCTCCTACCTAGGTTTTTGATGTTGTATAATAAACCAATTACACATTAGGAAGCTCACCAACCCATTACCCCCCAACTTTTCTAGTTGTGTCTTTTATCCTTTTATAATGGTTCTATTTCTTGCTTTTATTTGTCCATTTATTTATGGATTTGTTATGGTCATATGGATAAGTTGAATATGAATATCTTTATAGAAAGATGTGAAGGCTTTTACTATAAATTAAGTTCTATAATCAATAATAATATTTGGAGGAAAATCGAAGTGATATATGATAGTATTCAATAAGAATTTCCTTGCATTTGTTTAAGTAATTTTTGTGAGTGGATTAGCTTCCACACATTTAGTAAAATAATTGATGCCTATAATAATGATTTTTTTTTACTTTATTCTAGTGAAAAGGGTCACGTGATATTTATTACCCATTGAGCAAATGGCTGAGGACTTTGTAGAGTTGAAAGTTCAATTGATGGGACATATGTGAGATTAGAATATATATAATAATTAATTCATTTGCAAAAAAAGTTTAATGCATCATGTTTTATCTTAGGTTAGTAAAATATGCACCACATGATTTTTTGAGTAAGCTCTCTATCTCCTAAATGTTCTCTATAAATCTTTGAATGGGACTCTTGAAGAGCATATTTATCTTTTAATGGAGGAATAAACTTGACGTGTGATCCCTTAAATTCTTTTTTAATAATTTATCTCAAATAATGATAAAAGTTGTAGCTTATTGATGGATGTAGATAGGCGTTATTAGATCTTTCGATATAACGCCATCCTATTAGAATGATATTATGAGGTATCGAAGAAGTGTCATTTACTTCTTCAGTAGATCATATCTTTTATGGACCTTTTTTACTAGGGAAGTATATATCCTTAATGTATCTTCTATTATATAAATCTCATGTTATAGATATTACAAGCTTGGATAGTGTATAAACTTAAGCATTATATTATCAATAGATATGGAAGATATGATATAAAATAATGTGATAGAGAAGTTATGTCACCAAACTAAGATATTGCATTAACTATGGGTTATGAGTATCAAATTATCCATATATTGTGATGCTAAAAGTTAAGAATATATGAGAATTTATAAATTTTGAACCCCACAATATATGCTTAGTCTTATCCTTACCACGATTGCTTCATACTCATCAACACTATTGGTTATTATAAAACAAATCCCATAGTTTAAAGTTTTGTTCCAAGGATAAAAAAGCAGTTTCCTGCCCCTACCCCAGAACTTCTAGATATACCATTGTTTGAATTAAAAAGTGTAGTTAAATTAATTCAATTGTAGTCGTGAGAGAAGTAGAGAGAGAAGCTCCGCAAATTTAGGAAGAATTTGGAAGAAGATCTTGAAGAATTCGTGTGGCATTGTTGGAGATGGAAGATGGTGGCCGGTCATCCAAGGATGACCGGAACACCAAATATTCACTATCTACTGCGAGTCCATTCATGTTGGATTCAAAAGGTAGAGTCTCCTTCAATCGAATCTCTTCTTTTCGGATTTTGGAATCCCCTCTAGTCATTAAAGAGGGAGGCTTAAATGCTAGGGAAAAACCTTTTCCGGTTTCAGGCAAAGGGAAGGAAATTAGTTCGGTTTTGGATATGCCTAAACCTTTGGAGGCTTCCTTTCTTGGAGCAAATGATAAAGAAGCATCTTCTTCAAGAGGGAGTTTTGCTGAAATTTTGAAGAAGGACATGGTCATTCCAAATACTTCTCCAAAATTGGATATCCCTAATGTGTGGACTAAAAAACCTCACATTAAAGTAAAATCAAGTGATATTCTTGATAATATGGGAGATGAAAATATTGTAATTTTGGATAAGGAGAAGGAATTATCAAATGTTCAAATCTTGAACAATTCATTGGTCGTTAAAATTCTTAGAAAAAATTATCCTTTTTCTAAGTGTTCAATTGAATTAAGAAAGCAATGGTCTAGATTTGGAAGGTTTCATCTTACATTGCTTGGTTTTGATTGGTTCCTTTGCTCTTTTCAAATTCATGAAGCCATGGAGGGAGTCCTTAATGGGGGACCGTGGCTTGTAGGGGGTTTTGTGGTTGGCTTAGACATTTGGTCTCCAACCTTCTCTCCTTATTCTTTGAATGGAATTTCTACTCCTATTTAGGTTCGTCTTCCACATTTGCCTTTGCATTGTTGGGATGAATCCAATATCACTAGAATTGTTTCTAGAATTGGAACTCCAAATGTTTAGATGGGGGAGAAGGGAATTTGCTTGAGATTGCATTCGAGTAAATTTGAATTCTAAGCTCCCCTCTGAAATTTGGGTGGAAGGAATTCATGGTTGATTTTAAATTTGAAATCCCACATATCTTGGAGGTAGTTAAGGTTGTTGAGGAGTCAAATCCTGATTTTTCTACAACAAATTCAAATGGAATAAATGTTGTTAGTCCAACGTGTATGCCTAAGATAGCTGAAGATTTGAACATTCAAAACCCACAAACGATGGAGACGGTCATGGAGAAGGTTGAGAAAGAGCAAATTTCGGTTTTGACTCCTAAGGCTGAAACTTATGCTGAAAAGAAGGAAGTTCAAATTTCAGGTTTGACTCCTACAAAGGCCACCGATTTTCCTATAGATGCTAAAATTTTGGGAAATCAAAATACAGATGTTGAAACATCAACTACTTTGGCGGCTGATGTTAGTGCTAATGGTAATTACACTAATACCATTGATTCTTCTTCTCCTCCATCAGTTATTAACTTGAATTTCAAAAAAAAAACTATTCTTAAGAAAGATAAAAACATTTTAAGAATAATGTTTCATCCGGTTCAAAGCATGTTTTATTCAAAGAACTTCAAGCATTGGGTCCGATGAAAGAACTACCTAGAAGGAAAGTTGCTGAACACAAAGAGAAGAACCATCTCATAGGTTCTTCTTCCTTTATATCCCATTAATATGGAGAAGTATTCTTCAATTGTTAGCAACAAACGAGAGATATTTTTGAAGATGGAGCACATGGTCTTAAAGTTTGGCATAGTTCTACCAAACTTTTGGAATTTATCTTTGAATTGTAATTTTATTTTTAGCTTTTATTTCTTTTTCCTTACTTTAATTTGTTATTTTAAACTTTGCCTAACTGCTTATGAAATCTTTATTATTTCATATTCTCTAACTGGATGGGAACTCTGGGATACTAATCAACCCTCGGGTTGTCTTATATTTTGGTATCCCCTGCATCTCAACAGTTTCATAATAGGAGATAGTGGATTTTATTTCAGTTATAATAAGTTTAAAATAACAAAATTATCTTTTAATAAGATACTTTTTCATGTTGAAAAAGGTAACATTAGCCTCTTTTGCCTAGTTTGTATTAGGTTAACTTGTTTTTCTTCTTAAATGCAATTTATGCATCTTCTCAAAAAAAAAAAAAAAAGAATTAAAAAGTGTAGTTTGAAAAAGAATTAATTTTCTTTGGGAAAGTTTAATTTTTAGAATTATAGTTTAAATTTGAACACATCATTATGAATGATATATCACCTCAGGACGAAAATATATCATTCCCTAACGGGTTCAAATTTCAAAACTTTGAATTCATCTTGATTATCATAGTCAAATTCAAAAAAGAACCACAAATGACCCTGGAGGGTCAAAATGAAGTTTAATCAAGCGTTTGATTAAAATAATCTGAAGAAAAGATCATTAATTTCACAATCAAAATCATGATAATAGAATTATAATCTTTCCAAAGGAAGAAAATATCACCTATTATCAATCATTTGGATATGATGATAATGATAGTTGAATTTTAATTTCTCAAAGATATTTAATTGAAGTTTTGAAAATTTTGATTTTTGAAATTTTGGTCTGGGTTTCAAAATCTCCTACAAGAGAAAGCCCTCGTACTTAATTACATCGTAGTGAAACTGGAATTTCCTATGAATACTCAAAATTAAAATAGTGGTAAAATTTTTACTTAAGAATTTAAAGTTTGATGTCAAAGGAGGTAAGGGTTAGAATTTCAAGTGGGATTGGATCAAATTTGAGCACTTATTTTTAGAATCAAAGGAAGAAGGGTAGGGAGTGTTTTAAGATTTTGAAATAATTTAGAAAGACTCTATCATATCCTAAGTGTTGGGCTTAAATTTGATTGAAAGAGATTTAAGTTTGAAAGATCAATTTTACTAGAATGTTGGGTTTCAATTCCTAAAGGTTGAGATCTTACAGCCTGAGCCTGCCTCAGAACCTAAGTTTAAATTGGGTACTAAAAATCAATGACCCAAACCTTGCTAATGTAGTGCAAATCTGGACTTACTCCGGCTTGGATTGGGGAGCCAGCTAAATCACCTAGGTGCTTTAAAATCATGTGTACAATCATTAATGAAAGAATGGTCAAGGATGTTAATTAGATTGAGTTTAAGGAAAGAGGGGCTGACATCTATAGAAGATCCTAATTGGCCCCTTAACATATGTTGGGTATTGATGCTTAAAGTAAAATGTAATTATATATTTAGACACTTTTAAGTTTGTTACTAATGCGATGCATGCTAATTGACTCGATTGAATGCATAAATAAAAATGAAGTAGTTTAAAAATTAGGCATAAAAATAAGTTTTTCCCTATATATTGCACAACATTCCCTTGATAGATCTGCAGCCTCATAGGCCAAGTGGTCTGCCAAAACCCCCAAGAGGGGAGGTGTCTAACAAGGTAGAGAAAATAATAATATTATGCATAAAAAATCCTCTGCAAGTCCAAGCCTACTTCTTAGGACCGTTAGATTTTCTATCTGAGTTAAAAATTTTAATTAGTTTAAGTAAAAGAATTTTTATAATACCCTCACGAGCCTCTAATCCAATTTCAGGCTAAAACAGATATAACATGCAAATAAAAGACAATATATATATATATATAATTTCCAGTACAAAATCAATTAATTTAATTAGTCAAATTGAATGTCTATGTGGCAAGTGCCACTTAATATTACATTTAAGAATTACTGAAAAATAAAGTGGTCGGGTACCACTAACAACAAGCTCAAATTTCTAATCCTAAGACTCAAGTGACTTTGAGAATGGGCCTTCTCGTTATCCACTTCTTCATCCTTCTATAGGGCTCCTTGGATCATCGGGTCTAGATATCCAAAAGAAAAGAAACTCCCCTAAGAGAGGGGTGTTATCTTTCCTCTTTGGATACTTAAAAGATATCCTAACTTAATCTTCCAAATAGAGGAAGACTCTCCCCTTAGGTATGTCTTCTCCTCTTTGGAATCCAAGTTGGATATAAATATCCCATCTCAAATCACTTGACATTTATGACTCAAATAGATCAACTTGCATTTGAATTTAAAAGAAAAATTTTAGACTCAATAACTTACAGGGTTATCCTAAGCAGTTATAATCAAATCATCTCAAGAAGTTAATATTAATCTCAAGCAGTTAATAATTAAAAGATGCTCAAATTCATAGCCACTCTTGGCCATGTTCTTGAAAGTGCACTGAAGGCACTTGAAAGTTTGTTAGGGATGTTAAGCCCTTGTGAACTAGTCCCAAGGCTAACCAAGAGGAGGGTTGAATTGGTCTTTTAAAATCTTTCACAATCAAAACATGATCTTAAAACAAAAACCAAGATTCACCACAGAAGTCAAAGTGTGGAAAATAAATGTGAAATCAGTAATAAAGAATACAAAAATTTATAGTGGTTCGGCTAACACCACTTACATCCACTCCCCGGAGGCGCCCTCCGAGTATTTCACTAAACTCAGTGTCTCTTCTTTTACTCCCACAGTAAGTAAGGCAGAGAAGCTTATACAAACCTCCTTTCCACCAACCCAGGTGAGGTAGAGAACCCATCTCCTTTTGCTTCCTCCAGAAGCAGGAAGAGAACCCAACTCCTTTTGCTTTCTCCTGAGCAGGCAGAGAACCCAACTCCTTTTGCTTCCTCTAGAGCAGGAAGAGAACCCTGATCAGATGCTGAAGCTTACCTCTTTAGAACCCCCAAAGAACTAAGGATGATGACTGAAGAAGATAATAATGGATCCTTGCTTGGAGCAACCTTTGTGAACTCCCTCACAAACTTCCCCTCATAAGATCCTCTCTATCTCTCTCCCTTGCTCTCCCTCTACTCTAGGCTCTCTCAGGTCAAGACAGCAGCAAAAGAATTGCTAAAGGGTATAATAAGAGCTCTTAAATAGAAGAACTTCAAAATAGCTTTTATTTTATACAAACCAACTTTATCGTCTAGGATGATATGGATTCATCCTAGTCGATCAGCATAAATTTTGCATAATCAAGCCGATCAGTTTGGGACAGTCATAAGTTTTTTGTTAATATTATCCAGGCTGATATAATATCATCCTTGACGATCAGTAAAATTCGTATAATATCATCTAGATAATCATCTAAAAGGATTTCTGGATTATGAAAATTTAGCTTGATCATCCAGGCCGATCTCATGATCATCCCGGTCGATCACACGATCATCCCAGCCGATTAGCTCAAATTCGAGGAAAATCATCCTGAATATCGCTCTAAATAGAAGCTGGCCGATGTCAATCATCCAATATATCATCCCGGATGATCCTGCGATTATCCCGAATGATGTGATCGAGCAATCAAACCTTAATTACATTCCTTAATTACCATATTAATTTAGACATAATTGAGCTGCACCGTCCAGGCTGATGTCCTGGATGATGTCCAAAAATAAAGAATACCTAAATAGATCTAGTAAGTGATTCTTTCTAATTTGAGCCTATCATCCTGGCCGATACGAATATCATCCAGAAAGATGTGCTTAATGACGACTGCCTTAACCAGGATGCCCTAATTATGGTTTTTATTTTAAGCTGATTGTCTAAGATGATTTTAGGATCATCCTAGATGATGTGATCAAAATAGAGAACTCTAATCAACAAATTAAAATTTTCCCCCATGTGTGTGTGTAAGGTTACTTAGCATCAAGAACCACACCATTTACAATAGACTCAAGACAGGAAAAATTACAAATTGACTCAAACTGAATCTACCCAATCTTGAGCTGGCTCAAATTACATTCTTGATCCTGTTGACCTAAAATGTTAGTAGGCAAGGCAGTCGTAGTAAAATAGAAGTATTTGCAATCATCAATATTCTATTTCTAAAAATAGATATGCAACAGTTCTTTAAATTTAAAGGGGACTTATGCATTCTGAAGCACCTATACAAAGCATATTATATTCTTTTTTTTTATTTATGCCCCCTTTAATATAAATGCCCTATATGACTATGCACACCTACATAAGATTAAATTAATATAAATCATTCCTAACTAAAGAGTAATCTATTGCATAATCAATCACATCACATTGTGCAAAAAGTAAGTAAATAAATACATCAATCTACCCTAGCAAATAGTATGTAATGAAAGCTCAAAAACTTGGCACATAACAGAAAAATAAACATCAACTTAGCCTAAGATTAGAGTTGGTTATCCTTGCAAACAATCTAAAATGTATGAGGTTGGATGTGTGGATTTGATATGTCCTATAGAAGGCAATTTGTTAAAGTTGATAGAAGTTATGGTTAGTTGAAAGGTTTAAGGGATTTAAGTTTGAGTTTAAGCATTAATGGCTAAAAATTGATTTTAAAGTATATTTTAAAAGGTTATTTATTACAACCTTTGTTGCTCACCGAGGCCGTGAAGTTTATTTCACCTTCCTTAGGGCTAATTAATAGCCTCGTAGGCCTGGGTTACCTAGTGGTAATCAGGATAATTAAGTGACTTAAGTTGATTAAGGTTAGAAAATTAATAAATTTTAATTAAAGTAGATTGATTATTGGTTTTAAGGATTATTAAGATTTCTGGAATTTTAAGTGAATTTTGAATTTTAGGAATTTCATAGATTATTTTAATTATTTAATTAAAGTTTGTTAGATTTGGATTTTTCTACATTTAGTTAAAAAGGTTTGAAGTTTTGACTTAATTTTGACTTAAGTTTGATCGAATTATTGAATTTTTTACTTTGACTTATTTTTGAAGGTTTAATATTTTTTATAAATATTATATTTTCATATGAGTTGAATGTCTTTGAGTTTGTTCAATTTGGAATTTTTTAAAATTAGTTGCAATTTTTTAAAGTTTGATAGTTATTTGAATTATTTAATTGGTTCAATTAAGGGGGTTTTTTATAATTTGAGTCCAAATGAATTTCAAACTTCTTGAAATCACTTCCAAAGATCAGAAATGATCTGAGGGACTATCAAGTGTTTGAGAATTTTTTAGAACTTTTAATTATTTTTAATTAATTAAATTAATTAAATATTAAATTTTAGTTAAAATTAAATTAAGTTTAAATTTACTCTTATTTTTAATAATTTGGAAATTAAATGATGATCAGTTTGAGGTATTATATGTAATTTTTGGATTTAAATTTGATTTATTGGAATTTTTAGAAGTTTTGAAGCTTAATTAAGGGTTTAAGCTTAACTAGGTTAATTAAGAGGCTTAATGGGATCTCTCAAGTTGGAAATTCTAGAAATTTTGAGGTATTTTATGGATTTTTTTTATTTTTATTTAATTTTTAAATTTTTTGTAAAGAAATCAATAATTAAAACTATTTAATTTTAATTTAAAATAACTAAATCCTAATTCAGTGGTAGTTAAGCCACATGGCGAGTCCCGATTTGCGAGATTAAAATGTGATAATAATTACTGGCGGTATTCAATGATTGCACCGTCAGTAATCATTAGCATTTAATGCGTAGGACGCTATCCTCTTTCTTAATTCACGTCATCTAAGGATGGGTGTCGTTGGATCTCCACCTTTTTGAAATCAATGGATCAGATTGAGCTATATGAAGATTTCTACGGCAGATTGACGCGTACAGTTATGGCTAACTATAGGAAGACATTATCTGGGCTGTTAATCGTATGATTTACGGCCCAGAAAATATCCCAGTTGTGTATGCTATGAAGGACACCCTCAGATCAAATTTTCATTTGTTCTGTTGTTCCAGACCATGAAATGCCATTAAATTTTAAACACTGAGAGCTAGTATGAAGAGAATTTATGGGGTTTGCAAAAAAACCTATTCAAAAATTTATTTAAACTAGAGTGTTCTAACCTACGGTTTAGGTTTTTCACCTTAATAAAGGATGATTTGAACCTTTTAAGGCATTATTAGATTTTTAGATTGTCCATGCTCCATTTTGTAGAAGAAAACACGACCTAAAATGTCATGGATCGAAAGATATAGACCTTGGACGGATTAGACCTTAGGTTCGCTGGAGGATCGTTGCAAGCAAGCCTTTCATGATGGGATTTGACTTGGGGGGGTCGAAGGGACTATGAGAAGTCCAAAATAAAGCTTGAGGGTTCTAAAGAGGCTCGAGGATGTGAAAAAGGGTCTAGGATAGAATAAAGCTTGATTTCAACTTTTTGCCCTATTCAAGTCTCTCCAGCTTGAATGGATGGCTAGGATTCAATGGGGGTGCTCCTATATGGCTGCCACTTACCCCTGGAGTGGTTGAAATGTTGGAAGCAAGGACATGGCAAGGACATTAGGTGTAAGGGTCTTTTTGTCTTGACTTACATATGTGGATATGATTAAGCTTAATTAAAACTAACACCTAGATTAGAAAGTGTATTAGAATCCTCTAGATGATGTTTAAACTTCTTGAGTTGATTTGGAATAGAAGGGATTAGTCTATACCAAAGGATTTGGCTACTTTGACCATTTCCCATATCTTAAATGCTTCTGTTGACTGGTTTGGCCAATCAACTTGTCACACCAGGTGACATGGCATGTGAGGTGGCACCAAAGGTTGATTGAACTGGTACCTAAGGGCTTAAGATTAAATACTTGAAATTTAAAAAGGTATTCAAAGTGGTTTGACCAAGTGTGGGCATGTCGACTTGGTCAACTTTCTTTGGATTGAATGGGAAATCATTGGAGTATGATTGGACCAAAAATTTGGGCTTAAATTCGAATTTGAAATGGGTTAAATAGGTTAGATTGATCATGGTTTGGCCATGGCTTGAGGTTTGGCCTTAATTATAATTTGACCAAGTCAAACTCAAGGTGAATTGACTTTTCAAATATATTTGAATCTTTCTTTGATGTGACCTTGAGGGTTTGAAGATTTAGAGAGCTTAAGTTGGATGGTTGAAGTAATTTTGAACCAAATAGGTCAAGTTTGACCATATTTGGGCTTAGTTGACCGAGTCAACTAGTGATTGGGTCAAAGGTCCAATCAAGCATAAATCACTACGTGATGTGATCATAAGAGTTTGACAAAGTTTTGAATGTAATTGAGGCTTGATTCAAAGTAAAAAAAGTTTAAGGGTTTGAATTAGATTTTGGGTTTGATCGCTTGGATTTGAATTACCCTCATCACTCATAATCATATGGGTGATTAGGAATGATTGGATAGGATTAAATTTTGATCATAAGCTTGATTAAATGGAGTTTGATCTTGAGATTGAATTTCATAGGAGTCTTGATAGATTTGAAGCTTGAATAGGTTTGAAATCTAGGTTGGTTTGAGATCTAGATTGATCAGGAGTTTGGATTGATTTGAATCTAAATTGGTCCTAGAATCTAGAGGGACTCTAGGGTATGGAGTCTAGAAAGATCTTAGGGTGTAGATAGATCCTACGGTCTAGATTGGTCTGGAGGAATCTTGGGGTCTAGAGTCTAGGAGGATCCTAGAGTTTAGAGTGATCTGGAGGAATGCTGGGGTCTAGATAGATCATAAGGTCTAGATAGATCCTAGGGTCTAAAGTCTAGGAGGATCCTAGAGTCTAGAGTGGTTTGAAGGCTTGATTGATTTAGGTTCAGGATTAGTCCAAGTGACCTCATACAAGAATGGGTCAACACCCATCAACATATAATATCCAATTGGATGATAAGGAAAAAGGTGATGATTCAATTGTATTTGGAATAGTGTATTACAATAAAAAGTCAACAAGTACTTATGAATTGACATCCAATTGGGGAAAAAAGGATATTAAATTTTGTTAATTATTTTGACCATTTAACTAATTGGTCAGAGGCTTTTGGTTTTTGAAAGATGACCTTAAGTGGGAATTGAGTATAGACATCAATCATGTGAGTTTGAAGATATGGGCATAATTTTCTTATTGAAAATAATAATGCAAAGGATATTTCATCTGCTAATGGATATATCCCCTCTGTATAAGAAAAAATCTTACTCATATAATAGATAATGTGTTTTCCACCATTCTCCTCTCATACTAGTATTGAACTTATGACGTAGGGAGGAATAACAAGATATAAATAGAGAAATTATATTGGGATTCATTTTGATAAGAAACATGGTGATGTTAAAATATTTTTAAGTTGTTCAAAAGTAGATTGGCATTTATCTATCTACTAAAAGCCAGAATTACGAGCACCCTTGAGTATCCTAAAAAGGTTAAAATTTATCTCTCCATCAAGCTAAATAATGTCATAAAGTTATAATTTGTTTCTTCAAGTGTAGTGCCTCCTTTATATTTCTTAAAGATGATAAATTTATTTAGCTTTAATCTTCTTAAAATTTACTTCAATTCCTCGATGGTGACCTTGAATCCAAAAAAAATTCTGATGTGAAAGCAAAAGTGCACTTAATGGGATTAAGGCGCATGTTATAGTGCCTAAGAAGCTAAAAGCATTATTCCATATCTAAAAGATTATACATAATTTCATAATTTTTTTATCAACATACATCAACATAAACTTCCATAATATGCCCAATAAGTTCCTTAAAGACTTTATTCATAACATGCTGATAAGTTACTCTAGTACTTCTAATGTAAATGGCATGAATCATATCATTATTTTTTTTAGATAAAAGTGCTCAACACTCAAATTTACTAATGGAAACAGCTGAGCTTTCCTTAGATGGAAAGTTTGAGAAACTTGTTGATTTCCATGTACTTTGTCAACCTAGGTTGGAGTTGGAAGTTTTATTTTTAGATGCATCACAAAATTGACATCTCCAAAGATTGGCTGTAAGGGTCTCCCTCTCCCAAATATAACATTATTTTTTTATTCTGTTTTAACTACTATAAATTGAATAATGTGTCACTTGTTAATAAGAAGTGTGATCATTCCTTCAACTATTACCAGTCGATTATCGAATCCATGTAATGGCCCAATAATTGGTTAGAACTTTTGTTTAACAAATCCTTTGCTGAGGAATATGGAGTAGAGTAAAACATTGATTCAACTCCTATTACTAATAAGGATTCACAAAACATTATGATCTAGATCACCAATATCGACATCGATGGAAAAAAGCATCTTAGCCTCAATCTAAGAGTACTCTCAATTATGGACATTATTTTATTCTTTTCTCAGTTTGGTGCATAATGGGATTCCTAGGTTCTTCTAATGAAAAAATAGTCAGAATCAATGGGCAATTCAACACACACACAAATATCATGCAATAATCAAGTTATTCTAAAGGGAATAAATCACATATAAGGTATATAAGAGAGAAAGATGGAAGAGATGACATCCGTATGATGTAGATAAGAAGGATTTATAACCTTTCAAGAATGAAGAGCTCACCTAATAATGTTGCATGCAATAGAATACTCATAATGTCTTCCCTTGGTCCAAAATTTATAGGGGGCATACTCAACTCTAGTACTAATGCTCTTGACCTAGTTAATGTAAGATAATGAGGGAAATTATAACTTAAATCCATTTGGACATCTAAGTATCCATGACCTAGATTTACCACCTTGCTCAGAAAAGGGTATAAGCTAAACTCCACATAGCGTGTCAAACTTACGTATTCCAGTCTTACATAAATACAAGAATGGTGGGGAGGTATAGAAGAGGAATGAGCCTTGGGCTCAACTATGAATCTTTTTTCTCTTGCTGCTATGCTTCCAAATTTTCGGTATTAATGCAATTGTTAAATACCTCTATATGCTATAAATAAAATCTATATGCTTAACTCAGGTAATGTATGAGGGTAGGACTAAGAGGAACTAGCCTAGAGCCCTCGTGAAGTGGGTTTGATTTTAAATACAAGTCGTACTTCAAAAATGCAACCTAAGAGAGGTCATGCAATAAGTTTTGAAGGCATGTTGGTTAATTTTAAGCCATATGCTTCTATTATCTTGATTGAGTAAATTTTATCTTTTATAAAAAATTTAGCATCCAAAGAGCCTAACTTGAAGGCTCAATTCGAGCCACCCCCAAGTAAAATAATTAAAGCAAACTAAAAAAAGCAAGAAGTTCTAGTGCGTAATAAAAATAAACACACTAATTATCAAAGAATTAAAAATAAATAAGAGGCCGGTAGTGCAGCTGGGTTCTATAATACACCCTAGGAAAAGAAAATTAGGTAGATGAGCTCTATAATAATTAAAACTCAACCAAAATTATACATAGCTGAATGTCATGCGGTTCTTAATTAATCTTCATATGTTTGACCTTCTACCTTTTAAAATACCCACATGCCTACATGGCTATCCAAAAAAAATTACATATGAAAAGAGAAAATTACAAAATTATGAAAAAGTAGTTATATTCATATATAGACTTATTTCTTAGTACCACATTCCAAGGTCTTAGCAATCCTCGCGGAACATGTTAGAGAGCATAGTTATAATGATAATTAAAAAAAATTTATTAGCCCCTTAGAAATGTTGCCACCTATAGAAAATATGTTTAGAAACATTCTAACCACGTAAGGGCAAGAGCCCCATCATCAATCCATAAAACAAGAAATAGACTAATCATAAATAATCCAAAATAAAATACCACATCATAGCCTTATAAATGCAAAGTAAAAAAAATAAAGAAATTAAAAAATGTTATCCAAACTACACCCTACCTTAGGATGCCTACAAAAATATGTCCTATTAAGAATCTAAGTGTGAGTAAATTTAGTGCTAGCTGGCTACTCTAATTTAGTTGAGGAGCTCATATTTTATGGTTGAGTTTATATTATTCAATTTATTAACCTAGAGATTACTCGTTAAGTGATTAATTATTGATGTTCAGTTAATTTTGATTTCCTTTTTAAGGTTATAATTTTGATTATTAAATTACGGGGAGCCTAAAACACATGAGTGCTAACCAATTCTAGAGCTATAAATAATTGAGGGGAAATTAGCCCATTTCGGTACTAAATTTAACTAAGGCTAGAATGTTTATAAGGCTTCAAGGGAGATTTATACTTCCTTAGTTTCCTAAGACTCATGGTAGGGCCAATAGGTGACACACTAAAGATGACCAATTATCCACCCCAAAAATCTTAAGCTTCCTATGTTTAAGGTTGGTCTTTTTTAAAAGGATGACATAGGAAAGGAAAACTTTATACATAAGAATACACAAGGGTTATATGACACCTAACGTTTAATACTTGGATGGTTTAAGGAGTTGGATTGGGCTCCTAAACGTGTCTTTATATTTCTAAAAGTGAATAATTTATGCAAATCTTTGGGCCCTTTTCCCTTTCACTCATGAAGTATATGGAATCAAAAGAAAGGGCACAAGGACCAAAGCTTCCTTAACATGCATAGTCACATAGCCTAAGAATTCCAATCTATATACATCATATGAGTTTAAGGGAGAAGATGCAAAAAATAATAAAAACAAACCAACAAGATAAAGGTTATGGCACTAATGCTTTACTTGAAGTCCATTACTTCCCAACACCATATATTGTATTTAAAATAATATTTTAAATGTAGTTTTCTCCCTATTTTAATGTATTCCTTGACATAACAAAGGAGCTCCTACTAAGGCCCATGGAACTACGACTCATTTATCAACACACAAAATGATGTCCCTCATAAATATCATAATGAGAATACACATATAAGAAAATAATATGTAAATGAAACATGTAATAAGGTGACTAAGGCCAACACACACTAAGACAAGTAATTTTCCAAAGTTTTGGGTCAAATAGTGACCCATAACGCTAAAAAATCAAATACAAAACCTATAGCCCTCACCAAGCCCATAAAAAATTAATGGATACAGGGAATATCCCCTAGTTTTCTCTATCCAAATTCTATCACAGATGATACCCAGTTTGGGCTCAAGTGCAAATTACTCTCTAGATTCTATCAAAATAGTTTAATTTTATTTATAAAATGTAGGGTTCATCATTTTAATTCCATAGAACCCAAGATAATAAAATTTGGCCAAAAAATAATTTTTGAAGTTATTAGATTTTTTAAATTTTAAAATGATTTTTTATTTTGGTAATGACACATGGCGCACTCGGGGGTGAAACTTGGAAGTGGTGGGACATCAGTGGGATGGCAGCTAGCAGGATAATGGCCAAGAAGTGGGAAGGCAGTCAGGCGGTAGCCAGTAGTGACGGCATAATGGCGGATGATGCCCAACAGTGGCTGCCATGTTTCAATGTGTGGGATGTTCACTTATTCCTATAAATATTATATTATATATATGGGTGGGATCTAAAGAAACAAGTTAGACTGATCAGCTGTTCGGCAAATACCTAGACTATTTAATCAAGGATAGACAGTCCTGATTCCAACTTCTTCCATTATAATTCCTTTCTTAAGAAAAAAATCTTTTTCTTGCTGTGAATTATCCACTAGACCATACTTAACCAAATTTTGAGAGAATGTTTATAACCCTAAGAACTACTTACATGTTGATTTTGGGGGAGTTATATAGTGTATATTGAGAGCTATTCACAATCAAAGTTTTAATTAAAAGTTAAGATATATCTCTATCTAGTTGTTGAAATGGATTGTTCTTGGGCTTGTTTTCTTCATAAGAATGAGTGGAATAACATTTTTGTGGGACTCTCCATCTAAAAATGCCTTGACCCAAAGATAAAATGTTGGGAGGGAAAATAATCTAAGAATCGCCTTGGGTCTCTCCTCTAACATACTTTTGATAGTGGGAAAGCGTGGGTAAGTAAGGAAGGAAGCTCCAACATTCAAATGAAAGGAATGGAAGCTTTGGAGGTGGCTTGGTAGAATAATTTTTATGTATTATGTGCATTATGAGGCTTTCAAAGGGTTTTACCCTATTCTAAGTAATAGGATTTGCATGGACAATTGGGACTTCTTGGATCACTCTCCTGGATGCCTACCAAGTGCCCTGTGAGATTTGGTGGTAACATTAGCAAGGTAAAAACAATCTTATTCAGAAAGCCTAATTTGGTATTTGATGCAGACAGCATAATTTTGATTAGGTTTGGGTTGAATCAAGGTTGAAGCTTGAGTTTAAGCAACTCTAGGAAGGTTTTAGAGTAAGTTTAGATAAGCTCTACGTGCCAGTATATATTAGAGGCATGAAATTTGATGCATTTGACTAAAATTGACCTTTTAGATATTTTTTGAATTTTAATTTCTTTAACAACTTTGATTGGTCAAACTTGTTCAAGATGACTCGGATGGGCCGTGGGGCTCTTTAGAAGCCTTGTGTCATGCATGCATGAAATTTTACCAACTTTAATTTTTTAAATATTTTTTAATTTTTAATGAATTTCACAGCTTTGACAAAGTTGACCAAGTCAACTTGATCCAAGTGATCTGCCCCATGCTTTAGACTCATCAAAGCATTAAGGAATATGGGTTTGGAAATTAGAATTCATGAATGAGATCAAAATGAGGTGAAGTGTGACTTTGGTCTTTTTTTGTTAATGGGCTAGTTCTAAAAGTTATCCAATTTGAGGTAGGTTAAATTGTGCTTATCTTAATTTTATTAATTCGATGACTTTTGGGATTTTTTTTAATTTAAAAAAATAAATGTTATGTGCTCAAATTGAGATAGTTTTTAAATGTTAAATTTTCATTGCATAATTTTTGGAATGTTATAGAGAATATAGTCCTACATAATTAGGTATTTTTGGCAAAATTTCCATGAGATATTTTTAAAAGCTACCATTCCAAAACTATAAAAAATTATCCAAACACAAAAAAAATATTATAGAAAAATAATAGTCTCAAAATATAGTTCTACACAATATTTAACAATTTGGGGGAATTCAAAAATAGTAAGTTTTGGCTACAATACTATATGTATAATAACTAAAATTTTGCCCGTAGGGTAAATTTTTTAAGTTATATAAATTAGTTCAATTTATGTTTAAATACTTAATTATACTTTTACATAACATATCTAACATATTTGTGCACCTTTATATGATATTATGTCTATATCTGAGGAGTTCCATAGGAGTTCTATTACTTATTTATGGAGTCCTATTTTAGAATTTTTGAATGTGTTGAAAGCATCGTAAGGCCAGATAGCTTGGAGTTCTGAAAGGGAGGCAAAAGGGTTTAGAGTTCTAAAAGGGTGACATGAGTGTTAGAATTATATTACTTTCTTCTTTGCATTTTGAATTTATTTATACTTTATTTATTTGCATTCTTTCGAGCATGCTGCACTTTAAAATATATAACCTACTTAGTTATTTGTTAAAACATATCTTATTATGTCATGTTGGCCTAATATTAAGATTAGAATAACTATTTTATTTTTATTTATTTTTTATAATTATTAAGAAATGATCTAGGATAATGTAATTTATTGAGTAGTGTTAGCTCAGTATATATTCTTCATTTTATTTAAGGGTTGTAAAAGATAAAGAACTAGTTGAGCAACTATGTTACGACCCAATCTAATTGAATCTACATTTTTATTCCTTTTTCTAAAATTTTGTACATTCATGGCTACTCATTTAAATTAATTTATTATGTATATCAGTCTGTAACCATGTACTATAAATTAAAAATTATATATATGTTTTGAAGAGAAATCAAACAAAATTTTTTAGATTAGTTTGTTTCTATATGTTTGAAGTTATCAATAGCTATGTGATCTTTTTTTCTTTTTAGTTAAATTAATATAAGAAAAATTGAAAGGTTTTCCCAAAACTTTGATCTTGGGTTAGCATGTTCCAAGTTAACACGAAAGGACATGTTCAATATGTGGGTCTTATCAGGTTGGGTTGTGATAGTCCCTTTTTAGTATCAAAGCAATGGTTTTTGGAGAAATTAATCATAAAATAGTACTATATGAACTGATTTGTAAGTTAGGTGAGATAAATTTAGGTATGTTTGGGTATTCATTTCTATTTATTTTCATATAAATGCTTGTTATATGTGCAATTTTTGTGGTAATGAATTTATATGACCTAGATATGATAAATTGGGAGAATGTTACTTAAGCCACACCTGTATAGAGTACCACACCTTCTATTAGTACAAATATTATTTTATAATTTTCCACTCTAGTAACCTAGCTAATAGGCAAGGCCTAAAGCAATATTCTTTCTATTAGATCTAATGATTTACATTGGCACTTATAGATGTTTATGAGATTGAGCCAGTAGAAGCGGAGATTTTAGGGGATAATAACCTCCCTAATTAGTTAGGAGGAGTTTATTGATGTATTTCATGATTTGTTTGTATCACCTTCTACATATAAACATATATAGAAGACATTTTTTGGGCATGTACATGAGAGTAGGATTGTTATAAAGTATGAGTTTAAGTTTACAATATTAGGCAAGTATGTTCTACAGTTGGTTAGCACTGCTGAGGAAAAGTATTATAGATTTTTTAGGAGACTCAAAGATAGTGTGAGCTACTTGTTGGTCCCATTTCACATATCTAATTTCTTTGAGTTGGTAGAGCAAGCTCATCACATAGAGAATGGTCTGATAGATACTTAGCAATTGTGGGCCGCTAGAGAAAGAGGTTCAATAGGGAGCCATTTGGAAGTGGAAGTAGATATTTAAGAAAATAAGTAGATTTGGATACTCTTAGTTTTTGAAAGGTAGTTTTTCAAGGGAGATTTTTATTGGTGGTAGTATGGTCAGTTCTAGTAGTTCTGGATATAGATGCCTGAGTTATGGTATAAAACATGCATGGCAATATTATAAGATCATAGGTTATTATTTTTAGTGTGGTCAGAGTGGACATAAAGTTAAAGATTGTTTATAGGCATCACCTGATTTACTTTATGATGTTAATTCTTAGAGTTTTATTAGATTGATAAGGAGACTAAGGACTACTCCACCTAGAAGATATGTTGATGCAACTTCTAGTAGAGGTAGTAGTAGAGGTAGTGGTCCTATGATAAGGAGATGGTTTATAAGTGTTCAGAGAGAGCCTTATCATTCAGTAGCTCAGACTCTAATTCAACAATATATATATAGTCTAAATCATCTTGAACCTCAAGATGCTCCACATGTTTTTATAGGTATGGTTTATATTTCTAATGAGCCCTGGCATGTTTTATTAAATTATAGAGCCACTCATTCATTTATTTCTTAGTGACTCTAATTTATTTTACTTACCTTACATATTATTAACTTTTACTCTATCTATTACTTTGCTAATTGGAGATGGTATGGTAGCCAATAAGTTAAGCTTTTATGATATAGAGATATATAATATGAAGTGGAGATCTAATTTGATTTTGTTGCCAATATCTGAATTTGATATTATTTTGGTATTAACTAGTTGAATTTGTATATGGAGAGAGTCTTCTCTTTCAGGGATTTAGGGGTGTTCTATTGTGTCTGGTCTCGGCTATGTAAATGGAAAAGTTATGGAAGAAAGGTTGTATGGAATTTTTAGCATTTGTTTAGGATTGAAGCATAGATTCTAATCCTACGTTTTGATAATAGTATGGTATTTTCCTAATATCTTTCCTGAGGAGTTAATGATTTAGCCTCTAGATAGATATATTAAGCTTTTAATCGATATATTTATAGGTACGACTCTAATATCTAAAGCTTTATTTAGGATGGAGCCTAAAGAGCTTTATAAGTTGAAAGTATAAATTCAAGAGTTAGTTAAAAGGGGCCTGTAAATCCTAATGTGTCTTCATAGGGAACACCTATTATATTTGTGAAAAGTATGGATGGTATCATGTGCATGTGTATCAGCAATAGAAAATTGAATAAATTCACTATTAAGAAAAAATATTCTCTACCATAGATCAATCATTTATTTGATTAACTTGTAGGATCATCTATGCTTTCTAAGATCAATCTGAGATTTGGATATTATCAAATAAAGGTGAGAGAAGTAGATGTGGTGAAGACTAGATTCAGCACCTAATATGGATACCATGAGTTCTTAGTCATATCTTTTAGAATGACTAATGCACCAGCAGTGTTCATAGATCTAATGAATAGGCCATTTTGAGAACATCTATATATTTTTGTGAACCATTTTATAGATGATAGTATAATTTATTCTACTTTTGAGGAAGATCGTGCCATTAATCTAAGCATTATTATGGAGACACTAAGGCGGCATATGTTATATGTTATGTTGTCCAAGTGTAAAATCTAATTAAAGATCATTATTTTATATTGCATGTGATTAGCAACACGGGTATTTCTAAAGATCCTCAAAAAGTTCAGGTCATTATTGATTTGTCATAGTCTACTATTGTATCCTAAGTATGTAGCTTCTTAGTCATGGCCAATTATTACAAGAAATTTCTCAAGTGGTTCTCTTATAATCATAAAATTTTGATAAGACTAACAAAAAGGTAAGTCATTTTTATATGGAAATTTAAATATGAGGTGAACTTTAATAACCTAAAGGATTATTTGACATCTACTCTTGTTCTGACTCTTCCGTCTATTATAGAAAGATTTCAAATATTCAGTGATACTTCGCTAAAAGTATTGAGATGTATTTTTATGCAGCACACTAAGTTATAGATTATGCTTATAGACACTTGAAGCCTTATGAGAGGATTTATCCAATGCATAATTTAGAGCATGTTGTTATCATATTTACATTAAAATTTTGGAGACACTATCTATATGAAATCATGCTTGAGATTTTTACTTATCATCAGAGTCTAAAATATATATTAACTCCAAAGGATATAAATTTGAGATAAAAATATGATTTGATCTAATTAAAGATTCTAATTTGAATAATTAATATTAGTGTACTAAAGCCAATGTGATAAAAGACTCTCTGAGTAGGAAGACTTCTAGGAGATTAAGCATGTTGCTCAGTTATTATCATTATTATTATTCGAGATAAGGAAAGACTACAGTTAGAAGTGATTCCTTTTGTTGGTCGAGATTATGGTATTCTTGCTCAAATGATTATTCAATTATCTTTATAAGATAAGATTCATGATGCCCAAAAGTCAGTTCTAGAGTATTGAAAATGATTGATCAAATCAAGTTTAGTAAGACATATAAATTATGATCATTTTTCTAGTGTTATCTTCTATAAGAATAAATTATGGGTCCTGATTTCAAAAAATCTGAGATAATTATTTTTATGCAAAGCTAAATATTCAAACTATAATATTAATCTAGGTAGTGTCAAAATATATAATGAACAAAAAGGTACGTTCTAATGGCTTAAATTAAAGAAGGATGTGGTAGATTTTATCCTAAAAAGTGAAGCCTATCAATAAGTGAAAGCAGAGCACCATTGCTTAGGAAGTTTTTTTGGAAACTATTGCCTATACCAAAATGGAAATAGGAAGTAGTAATAATATATTTGACTATACAATTTCAAAGGTTGAGATAAGGGCATGATGGCATATAGGTGGTGGTAGACCATCTGAAGAAGTATGCTCATTTTATTTCAATCAAACTGTCTGAGTATATTGGCACTAGCATATGTTAGGGTAATTATTTGATTGTCTGGGATATTGAATAGTATAGTCTTTGATAAAGATATTAGGTTTACTTCTAATGCTTTCCCATGGCTTATTCTCACACTTGAATCCTCACACCGATTCTCGCACCTGTGTAGTCATGCTTTCTTGCCTCACGGTCCTCATCCTCATCCTGTGCTCATAGCCTTGCACCCACAAGCTAGCTGTTCTAGTCAAGTCAACCCGGATTAGTGATAGGTTGGTTACAAGTTTAAATTTCATACCCATTTATTGAATCAAGATGAGTTTAGGTTAGAATAGTTGAAGGAAGGTATATTTAAGGTAGGACATGAACTTGACTTATAAATCTATTTTAACACCCATAAATATTTTAGACTTTAATATTGAATGGGAGGATTATATCCCTCTGATTGAATTTGCTTAAAATAGAAACTTTCAGTCAAACATAGGTATGACCCTTATAAAGATTACATGATAGGATATGTAGAACCTCTCTCTCTTGGATAGAGATGGGTGATAGGAGCAACTTTGGTAGATGATACTACCAAAAGGATCTATCTAATAAGGGATAGATTAAAAGCTCTAATAGATAGACAAAATAGTATTACAATGTTAAGCACTAAGCTATAAAATTTCGGGTTGGAAACTTCATATATGTCAAAATAAGGCTGATGAAAGGCATTAGCAGGTTTGTTAAAGAAGGATAATTGAGACTAAGGAAAGTTGGATAGTTTGAAATATTATAAAGGATTACAAAATCAACCCAATGCAACAATTTCAAGCTTATATGTTTGATATTCGTAACATATTTCACATGTCACTTCTGACGAAATAGGCATCCAATTTTGCAAAGTGAATATCTACAGAAAAAGTTGAGGTATGTCAAGAATCTCTGTTATGGAGATGAATCAAATAAATTTTGCCATACGATATTAAAAAGTTAAGAAATAAATATATTCCAATGGTTAAGGTTCTATGTAATAATAAGATAGAAAGAAAAGCCACTTGGGAAAAAGAATTTGAAATAAGAAAGCTATATCGTGCTATATTTTGTGATCTAAGATCTAAAATGTCAAGGGTGATACTTTCGTAATGAGGGGAGAATAATTACACCTATAGATCAGTATACAATTCTACCTATTTTAACCATATCTATTTCAAGGTAAATCTTTTGAATTTCTATATTTGATCGCTTCTCCATGTCCAGGAATATTTTCTATGCATATGAAAGACTGCATGTGTTTTGAACTGAGTCTTAGGGGATTATTTGCATATTTTGAAATAGAACTATCCACCTAGGGTAATACAAACTTGGGGTAGGCATTTTCACAATGTTGAGCTCTATATTTTTTTGTAAATCAAATCATAATGAGGTTTAGGGGTGGTTCTATGGCATTGTGAGATTAAAGATGGTGTCCTATAGTGCACAACATCGAATGCCATGGCTCTCGACCAAACTTTAATATTAAAAATATCAATTTAAACTATTTGAATTTATTTCCTCTAATAATCGTTATTGACTAGAGAGAGAAGGATTCTTAAGGAGATAAAGTTGATTTTGGATTACTTCATTTTATTTTTTACTAAATGGCTAGTTCTAAAAGTTGTCCATTTCAAGATTGATTACACTATTCTTATCTTAATTTTTAATTATTTGATAATTTTAGAATTTTCTTGATTTAAATATATAAATTTAGGTAATTCAAATTGAGATAAATTTTAAATGGGAAAAATTTCATAGCATAATTTCTCGTATGTTATAGATAATATAATTCTAGACATTTAGATATTTTTCAATAAATTTTTTGTCGAGTTTTTTTTTGAAATGCTACCTTTGTAAAATTTTAGAATCAGACACTAAAAAATTATACTTAAGGAAAATTAAAGTCCCAAAATGTAGTAATGTATAATCAATGATAATTTGGTTGAATTTTGAATCAATAAGTTTTTGTTACATTGTCATATGTCTCACTTCTAAAATGTTGCCAGAGGGAAAATTTCTGAAGTTCTATACATAAGTTTAATTTATGTTTAACTTCTTAATTGTATTATTATACAACACATTTGGCATATTTTTGCACCTCGGTATGACAATTTGTCTATATTTTAGGAGTTTAGTGGGAGTTCTATTATATATCCACAAAGTTCTGATACAAAATTTTTTGATGTGTTGAAAGCTTGTTAGGCCGAAGGGACTAGAGATTTCAACAAAAGGAACACGGGTCTTGAGTATTGGATGGGAGGCATAAGGATTGGAGTTCTAAAACTTTCTGCACTATATTGCTTATTTATTTTCATTATGTATAGTATATCGTGCCCTAAAATCTGTAATGTACTTAGCTATTTGTAAAACCCTACATTGTTCTATCATGTAGGGATAATATCAAGAATGGAAAAATCACTTTACTTTAAGTCAACATGATTGTTCAATTCATAGGACTTATTAAGTTGGGCTGTGACCATCCTTTTTTTAGTATTAAAGCAATGATTTTTTGGGAAACTGATCATAAAATAGAGCTACAAGAACTAATCTGTATGTCAAGTTAGATAGTTTTGGGTATGTCTATGTTAAGTGTAAATTATGTACTATTTATTTAATTTAAAATAAGTAAAAATATGTTGTTTAGTTGTGTTTATATAGAAAATTTTTAGGAGAAGACAAAAATCACAAAAAATTAATAATACAGCAGAGCTCACAAGTATAGCACCACAATGTGGACAATTATAATACCCCAGCACCTAATTTTATTATTGTAGTGTTGGCCTCTCACAAATTTTAGGGAAATTTAGCACCCCGACTGAGCTAAGGTCAATGTTATAGTCCTTCACAGCGCCACTGCACCAGAAATTAGCACCGCAAAAAAAAGAGCCTCAAGAATTTGAATGCTAGAGTGCCAATCATCATAATATCACAGTGCCAGATTATACTTTCAAATGTCGTAATGCTAAACTTTAGGAGTGTCATGGTGGAGCAGTTGCCAAAATGAAAAGTTGAGCAAAATCAGCCAAAATACGCACCAATTCCCCCAGTAACCATGCTAGGTCAGCCTAAAGCCACAATGGAGCAGATATTACAGCATTGAGCTGCTAGTAAATTTATCAATGATGCAGTGCTAACTTATCAAGTGTCACAATGCCTGAATCCATTTTTATACTAGTAACAAGTAGTTTTTTATTATTTTGTTTGGGGAATTCTATCCTTTTAGTGGATTTTTATACTTTATAGTGTCTTCTTCTTGTTCCCTCTTAGATTAAAGTTTAAGGGAGGCTGGAGAAGTGCAAGATACTTTGAATTGGGAGATTTTAGCCTCTATATGTAAGTTATTCTATTGTGGGAAGGAGGAGTGTGGAGAACATAAAGTGATCATTATGGGTAACATTTATCTTATTCATTCTCCTATTTTATTTTTATATGAATGAAACAAATATGAGTTTGCTTCCTTTTATATCCATGAATGGCTAAATCTTGAAGTTTGGGCTAATGATTCAAACACTTGGCAAATATATTATGAACTCTAATGCTTTAAATTCTTTTATAGATTTTTTTAATATAAGTTGTTCTTCATTTAATGCATATAATGGCTAAGTATATGGTTAATAACTAGCATAATGTAAAGCCTCAATAGAGGAATATTAGAATAAATAGGATTATTAAAAATGAATCTTGGCATACCTAGATATTGGATATTAAATCTCTTAGGATCCATGGAGAGTAAAATTATAAGAAGGCTTTAAAACCTCCTTTTCACCCCAAGAAGAATAATAGAGATTTAGACATGCATATACTCTGATCCACATTTAAAATTAAGAGTCTCATTATGAAAACTATATTTTCTTACATTCATTAGTTCAAAATATTATATTTTCATTAGTATCAAATTTTCTTGGAAGTCTCTATTACTTTAAAAAAAAAAACTTAGAAACACTATATCATTGTTGCATGTCTAGTAAATTTAGTAAGGAACCCTTGTTGTTCGATCCTGCAATATAAAGGACCCTTATACAAATTTAAAAAAAAAAGTAACATATTTTAGAGATGTCTAATCAAGTGCAAGATCAAGACCATCTTTATACATATTAGAGAGTATGTTAACCCTGCAGTAAAAGGAATTTATCAGAGTATCAATAAACTAACTATCCATGCTATTAACTCTAAACTAAATCTTGACATTATTCAAATAGATAAAAAATCTCAGTTTGGGGGAACTCATATTAAGGATCCCAACCTATACTTAGCTAATTTCTTAGAAATATGTGCAATATTTAAGTATAATGGTGTCAGTGGTGATGTTATTAGACTTCAATTCTTTCCATTTCCTCTAAAGGACAAAGCTAAGATGCAGTTAAATTCTTTGCCCCGGGATCTATAGCCACTTGGAATGAGTTGACACGCAAATTACTAGCTAAGTATTTTTCACCTTGAAAAACTATCAAACATAGAAATGATATCACATCTTTTAGCAAATTTGAGGGAGATAATGATATCACATCTTTTAGCAAATTTGAGGGAGATCAATTTATGAAAGTTGGGAGATATTTAAGAAAATGTTGAGAAAATGCAATCAACATGCTTTATTCGATTGGTTGGTTATTCAAACATTTTATAATTGATTAGTAGGATCCCTTAGAGCTATCATAGATGCAGTAGATGGATGATCTTTAATGTCTAAGACTTTTCAAGAAAAATATGAATTAATTGAGGAAATTGTTACAAATAATTTCCATTGGCCTTTTGATAAGTGAATTCAAATGGAGTAGCTAGTGTATATGAATAAGTATAATGCATGTCAGCCAAATCAAGAAAAAAAGTTGGAAGAATCCATAGCAACCTGCAGGGAATCATAAACCTTTATATCCTTCAAGTTAAAAAATAATAATCAATTTAGAGAGATAAAATCTACTTTGGGAGAGGTGGTGATTCAATTGGGGACAAAATTATAAAGTCAAGCTACTTCATAAAAAGATTAAAAAACATAATTAGGACAGCATATGTACTCTCTTTAGTAGTAGACCCCTTGGATCATTGCCTAGTAATAATGATGTTAACCCTAATGAGAAAGTAAAGGGTCTTAGTAAAAATCATTTGAGGAGTGGTAGTGATGCACCCCAGCCAAAATGATATATCTAAGTGAGTCAAGTCTGGTAAAGATATATGCTAGCCTGGTGATCATAAACACACACAGTCATAGAATGAGATAGAGAGGAAAAATAGAAGAGTAATTTTATGAACTGATCATATTGTATGTTAGGTATCATACTATACTATCAACTACTAAAAATATATATTAAATTTGCTAATTGTGTAATTAATGATATTTGAACTAATCGTACTACACGATCTTGATCGTATAGGACAATTAGTTAAAATCATGAATTTAGCCACCAATCATTATTTAGGCAAAATTATGAAATACAAATTATATATTATTCATACTATATGAAATGTACCATACTGTATGATGTAATTAAACTTTTCCTAAATAAATCCTATAATTAGGGATCAAATTTTGGATTAATTGATCCACACAGATCATACACGATGATTGGACTAATCATAATGTATGACCTGATTCTAGTATGGGATGATAATTTATCATCGACAATCATATGAGATGATAATCTAATTTGATTATACTAACCATACTAAACGATGATCATATTGTTATGGATGATCAGCTCAAATACTTCAACTAATCATACAGCTTCTTTTTCTTTATACAATACTATCAAGGGCATATTGTACTAATCGTATTGTATGATTATAGATGATAGAATTAAATTTTAAGGTTTTTTTAAGCCCTCTATTTAAGCTTTCTCATAAGACTTTGTAAGAGACTTTTTGCCATTAATTAAGTTGTTTCTTTTGAAAGCTTGAATAGATAGCCTAGAGCTTGGAAAAAAATGTTAGAGTTTGAGAGAGGGAGAAGATCCTTATAGTTTCAAGGGAGTGTGAGAGGGAGTTCCGTACAGTTGCACGATGAACTTGTACCTGAGTTTTTCCATGCATCAATGTTTACCTTGAGGGAAGTTCTTGGAAGAAGATCTCTTTGGTGATAAAGGAATCGACTACTCTGCCACAGTGAGTAAGGTGAAAGTGATTCCAAGGTTCTCTGCCTCACCATGAGGGTGAAAAGGATTCTAGCTTATCTACCTCACCAGGAGGGTAAAAAGGATTTTAGGCTCTCTTCCTCACCATGAGGGTGAAAAGGATTCATGGTTCTCTACCTCACCAAAAGGGTGAGAAGGATTACGGTCCTCTATAATACCAGGTTGGTGAAAGAGATTTTATAAAGGCTTCTTTGCCTAGATATGGGGGCTAAAGGAGAAACATAATAATGATACAATACTTATATAGGAGGACTCTGGGGAGTGGACGTAGGTCATGGTTTGACCGAACCACAATAAATCTCTCATGGGTTTGTTCTAATTTTTATTTTTCACACTATATTTTTTTGCATTTTATTTTTGTGATAATTACATGTTTGTTGATGGAATTTTGAAAACATACTTTTTAAAAAAAAAATATTAGTTTTCTTTGGGGATTTCAAAATTAAGATTAAGCTCTAATTCCAAGGTCGAATCAACTCGTTAGAAAGAATATATCATCCCGGGGGAAAAAGATAAACTTTCGTAACGGTGTTCAGACTCAGAATTATATAAACTCATCTTGAATATTATAATCAGGTCTAAAGAGAACCTCATATGGCCCCGAAGGGACAAAACAGGGTTCAGCTAAATACCCAACTACAATATTCAAGAAGTATGATCGCCGCATTCACATCCAAAGCCTTATCGAAGAAGGATGTATCTCTCCAAAGAGAAATGACACCATTCTACGATAATTCTTCTAATGCAACGACGACGATCATTCTTTAAGTTTTCCCAAAGAAATCTAGTGGAATTTTAAAATCAATTTTAAAATCAGGTGTATGTGGTTCCAAACTTCCTACGAGCGCAAGCCCTCGTAGTTAATTACATCGTAGAGAGAGACAAAAATCCCCTACGAAAACTCCCGATTAAAATGGTGGCAGAATTTTGTTAGAGTTTCTAGGAGTGATATCAAAGCCTGAATAAAATTATTGGAAAATCAAAAGGGAATGGAGCAAGATTGAGCAATTATTAACAGATTCAAAGGAAGAGAGGTAGGGGATACTTTGAGATTCCGGAACCATCCGGAAGTATCCCAACTTAATCTAAGTGTTGGGCTTTATGTTTTAGGACTGAAAAGAATTTTTAATTAGAGTTGAGCATTTTATTAGAAATTTGGGATTATATTCCCAAAATTTGGGGTCTTATGATCAAAGATCTGCCCCAGATCCTAAATCTATTTTGGACACTGGACCACAGTCGTCCGAACCTAACTAATGCAGTGCAAAACCTGGACTTACCCCGGCCTGGATTGGGGAGCCATCTAACCACCTA
>NW_021319205.1:5384272-5437702 GCF_001605985.2 Dendrobium catenatum | reverse complement strand
CAAGTTCCTATTCGTTCCATATGCTCTATAGGAGATAACTGTCTGATCATCCAGTACGAACTGAAATCGTCCTGTACGATCAGTATAAATTTATATGATCTCCTTATGTGTGTGTATGTTTTTATTCACTCAAAATACAATCACTCCCTTTCAATTTGATTTCTAAGAAAAGTGCAAGCTTCAAATTATACAAAATATCGCATGATAATTTTAATTTGAAGTCTTCGTAGTCTGGAGTTCGTTTTTCCTGAAATGTCAGTACACACAAGAGCAAATACAATTCTTCTAAAAAATGTTAGGAGATAACTACACATTTGAACAATAATGTTTGGAATCATCAAAACTTCATAAGTTGCAAAAATGTAAAGCATGCAAATAGCAACTATCTTAACACTCTATAGTTAGTTAGCACTCCCAAGTATAAGTGCTAAAGGTTTTTAAGGGGACTCTGGATAGTCTAAGATAGTTATTTGTCCAATTTTATATTTTTTTATTTCTTTAAGATGGTATAGTGAGATCATATGATAGAGAATGATCTGATATGTACTCTGCAATGAATGTTTTCTAGTAGAAAGAGGTTTGGTGGGGAGCTATCTGGGAGTGGAAGTAGATACTCTAAAAAGAGATGTAGATTTGGATCCTCTAAGTCTAGGAAAGGTAGTTCATCTAGGTAGATTTCTATTGGTGGTAGTATGACAAGTTATGGTAGTTCTATACATATATGATTGAGTTATGGTAGGAGATATGTAGGGTTGTGTTTTAAGATAATAGGTCAACATTTTTGATGTGGTCAGAGTGGGCATAAAGTTACAAAATATATATAGGGACCTCCTAATAAACTTTTTGAAGTTCATTTTAAAATCTTTATTAGATTAGTAGGTTGACCAAGGACCATTCCACCTTAGAGAGATACTGATGTAGCTTCTGGTAGAGGCACTAGTCCCATGATAGGCAAATAGTTTATAGGTGTTCAGAGAGAACCTAGTTATTCTATAGCTCCAACTCTGATTCAATTATGTTTATATAAACTAAATTAGCATGAGGATCGAGATACTCAAAATGTTTTTACAAGTAAAATTTTTATTTATAATAAACCATATCAAGTTTTATTCAATTTTGAAGCCATCCATTCATTTATTTTTGAGAGCTACTCTAATTTACTACACTTATCTTTCATATTTTTCCTTTTCTTCTTTTAGTAATTTTGTCAACTAGAGATCATAAGGTAGCCAGCAGGATATGCTTCTATGACATAGAGATATCTAGTAAGAAGTGGAGGTCTAGTCTGAATCCTTTCTTTATATATGAATTTGATATTATTTAAAGGGTTGATGTTGTTGTTGTTGTATTAGTTGAGCATATATAAGGCTTAAATTAATTATTTAAAGAAAAGAGTGATTATATTTCTAGGTAGCGAGAGTTATCTCTTTCAGGGAGTTAGGGATATTATATCGTGTTTGATCTCAGTTGGGAAAGTGGATAAGATATGTAAGAAAGGTTGTATTGTATTTCTAGCATATGTTCAGGATAGAAGCATAAATTTTGTTCTCGTTTAGATGTCTTAATATTATGAGAGTTTCCTTATATCTTTCCTGAGGAGTTAGTGAGTTTGCCTCCATATAGAGATATTGAGTTCTATATCAATGTATTTTTAGGTATGGCTCCGATATCCAAGGCTCCATATAGGATAGCATCAAAGGAGCTTCAAAAATTAAAACTAAAACATAAGTAATTAGCTGACATGAGGTTTTTCTGTCCTAGTGTGTCTTCAAGAGGAGCACCTGCTCTATTTGTGAATAAGAATGACAATACGATATATATGTATATCGACTATATAGAACTAAACAAAGTCAATATTAAGAATAAATACCCACTGCTAAGGATTAATGATCTATTTGATGGGCTTGAAGATCCTTTATATCTTTTAAGATTAATGTGTGATTTTGATATTATAAAGTAAAATAGAGAAAGTAAATATGATGAAAACTACTTTTAACACACAATACAAACACTATGCGTTCTTATTCATGCCCTTTGGGTGACTAAAATATCGTCATTTTTTAAGGATATGATGAATAAGGTATTCCAGGAGCATCTAGATCAATGCATAATCTAGATGTTATTACGAAGGATTATTATGGATATATTGAGGTAGCATCAACTATATCTTAAGCTCTCCAAATATAAATTCTAGTTAAAGAGAATTTCTTTTTTTTGGGGGCATGTGGTAAGTAGTACAGGTATTTCTATAGATTATAAAAAAGTTTAGGTTGTTGTTGATTGGCCAAGGTCTACTACTGTATCTAAGATATGCAACTTCTTAGCATGGCCAATTATTATAGGAAAATTCTGAAAATATTCTATTACATTTTTGCACCTTTAATAAGACTGACTTAAGAGTCAGTGCCTTTTATCAGGACATCTGAATGCAATGAAAACTTTCATAAGCTAAAGGACTATTTTGCATCTGCTCTAGTTTTAACCCCTTCATCCAGTATAGAAGGATATTAGATATTTAGTGATGCTTCACTTAAAAGAATGGGATGTGTTTTAATGTCGCATGAGAAAGTTATAGCTTATGCATCTTGATAGTTAAAGCCTCCTGAGAGGAATTATTTAACGTATGATTTAAAGCATGTTGTTATTATATTTAATTTGAAAATCTAGATATATTATTTGTATGGAATCAAGCATAAGATTTTTACTAATCATTGGAGTTTAATGTATAAATTAACTAAGAAGGATCTGAATTTAAGATAAAGAAAATGGCTTGAGTTGATTAAAGATTATTATTTGACTATTTATTATCATTCTGGTAAAGCCAATGTGATAACAAACATTCCAAGTAAGAAGACTTTTTGGATATCAAGATCGTTTGTTAATTCTGATGATTTTTTTTTTTTCAAAATATGGAATGACTATAGTTAGAAGTGATTTTGTATATTGATCAAGATTGTGGTATTTTGGCTCAAATGATTATTTAACCAACTTTATAACAAAGGATTTAGGAATCCGAGAAGTCAGATCTAGAGTATAAAACTGAATGATCAAATAAAGTTTAATAAGAAATCTAAAGTACGATCATTTGATTATGGTGTTATCTTCTATAAGAATAGATTTTGGGTTCTATGTTTTAAAAATCTTAAATTAGTCATTTTATATATAGCTCATTATTTAGGCTACACTATTTATCTAGAGAGAAACAAAATGTATAATGATATGAAATTTATGTTCTGATGGCTTGGATTAAAGAAGGTTGTGGCATATTTTATTTTTAAATATGAAGCATATCAATTAGTGAAAGCAAAATATAAGAGACTGGAAGAATTTATGCATTTGACACCTTTCCAAAGTGGAAATGGGAGGAGGAGATAATGGATTTTGTTATGGGGTTTCCTAGTTTGAGATAGTGGAATGATGTCATTTAGGTGGTGATAGACCATCTAATGAAGTCTGGTCATTTTATTATGAATAAATAGTCTGATTCAGTGGATAGATTAACATAAGTATATGTGCGAGAAATTATCTGATTGTATAAGATATCAAAGGTTATATTTTCTAATATAAATGCTAGGTTTACCTCTAGGTTATGGAAGGTATTCAGCATGGTATGGGCACTAAAGTACATTTTAGTATAACGTTCCATCCTCATACTAATGAAAAGTATTAAAGGGATATTCGGGAACTATAAGATCATCTAAGGTTATGTAATATGGACTTTGGCGATGCTAGAAGGATTATATACCTCTAATAAAATTTGCTTATAATAATAGCTTTCAATAAAGCATAGGTATTCCCCATATAAAGCTCTATATGATATAAAATACATAACTCATCTACCTTAGATAGCGATGGGTGATAGGAATCTGGTAGGGATAGTTTTGGTGGATGATGCTACTAATAAGATTAGTCTGATAAGGTATAGATTAAAAATGGTGTAAGATAGAAAAAATAGTATAATAATGCTAAGCACTGAGCTAATAATTTTTTATAGAAAAAATAGTATAATAAGTGAAAATAAGGCTAATAAAAGGCATTAGTAGGGTTGATAAAGAAGAAAAGTTAAGTCCAAAGTATAATAGATAATTTGAAATAAAATAAAGGATTAAAAAATTTCCCTACACATTATAGTTGCCAACTCATATGTTACAATATATTTCATGTGTTGCTTTTGAGGAAATGTGTATCCAATTCTAGAAAGTTAGTATCTCCAAAAAAAAAGTTGAGGTATGGTCTAAATCTGAGTTATAGAGAGGAACCAGAAAGAATTTTGACATATGATATTAAGAAATTATGAAATTAATTGATTCCAATGGTTAAGGTTCAGTGGAATAATATAATAGAAAGAGAATCTACTTGGAGAAAGAATTTGAAATGAGAAAGTTATATCCTAATATATTTTAATGATTTGAGTTTTGAAATATTTAGGATAATATTTTCCTGAGGTGGGGAGAATTATAACACCAATAAATCATATAGAGTTATACCTATTTTGAATTGAAATGATTTAAGGTAAATCCATTTAATTTCAATATTTTAATCCTTCTACATGTGTCTGAGAATATTTTCTATATATGTGAAAGTATGTAGGTATTCTAAAGTAAAGTTTCGGGTCTTTTTGCATGTTCTAAAAATTCAGAATTTTCCCCAAGTGGTCTCACTGAGCTAGGGTAGGCTACACCGTTGTGCTAAGCTCTCTGAATGTTTATAAATTAATTCATATAGTAGCATTAAGGGTGGCATTGCAGCAATGTGGGCTTCGAAAAGGAGCATTTTGGTGTGCACTCTGCAGTATTTTAGTATTAAAATATTTATTTCCACTATTTGAATTCATTTCATCCAATAGAGGAAGTTAGCTAGACATTAAAGAATTTGTAGAGAGGCAAAGCTAGTTTTGGGAGACTTTGATCCATTTTCTACGAATGTGCTAGTTCTAAAAGTTTTTTTTTATTTGAGTTAGGTTGCATTGTGTCTATCTCAATTTTTAATAATTTAATGATTTTGAAATTTTTCTAGTTTAAAATATATATTTTTTTGGTGTTCAAATCGAGATAAATTTTAAATAGGGAAACTTTCACCATGTAATTTTAAGTATTCTATAGAGAATGTAATTCTAGACATTAGTTATTTTCCTATAAAATTTCCATTGGGTATATTTAAAATTGATGACTTTATAAAAATTTATAAAATTATTTAGACATTGAAAAATAGTACTGTAGAATAATTATAGTTCAAAATCATAGTTCTACTCATTCTCTGATAATTTGGTAAAATTTTGAATCAATAAGTTCTATCTACATAGTTATATATCTGACTGCTAAAATACTGCATGCATAGCATATTTTTGAAGTTCTGTAAATAAGTTCAATTTATATTTAACTGCTTAACTGTAGTATTCTACAAAACTTCTAACATATTTGTGCACCTTTGTATGATGTTCTATCTATATTTGGGGAGTTTGGTTGGATTTCTATTTAAAAATCTATTATATATTCACAAAGTTTGCTGCAGAATTTTTGAATGTATTAAAACAACTATGAGGCTTGAGAGACTGGAGTTCTGAATGGAGGCATAAAGATATGGAATTATGAATGGGAGATAAAAGGTTTAGAGTTATGTTACTTTATGCTCTAGTCTGTATGTTTATTTATATTTTGTTTATTTGCATTCTATTCAGCATACTGCACTTTATAATCTATAATCTGCTATTAAGTGAAAATTATGTAATTTTTATTATGTTAAATTCTAGTGAATATGCTTATCTTTAGTAGATGTTGTGCAAAATTTCTCAAAAAAAGGAAAAATTTTCATAAGCGCTGAACCAACGTCACAATGCTAGAACTATCAACACCGTAGGATCGTTAATGCTGTGATGCCATATTAAGACATCGCAGCATCGAAGTCTCGAGAAAAAGGCCATTTAATTCATCACCTTAGTGAAACCAAGGTCAGCACCATTGCATCAGAAATCAACATTACAGAGCTTGAGTCTCGAGAAAATTGCACAATAATTCAACGCAGGAGCACTAACCAAAGAAGCGCCCCAATGCTATATAACATAAGTGAGCGCCATAATGCCCAACTTTTGTAGTGCCGTGAAGAGTAATTAAGGAAAAGAAACATCACATCGAATGAATCAACCCTCATGCTGGATCAGCAAACAGTCGCCTCAGGTTAGCCCAGAGCTATAGTGGAGAACATTTAGCAGTGTCGATGTGTTAGTTCATAATATAATGATATTGTGCCACCTAATCGAGCGTCATAGTGCCTAAGTCAATTCTAAATTTTTTTTTTTTGTGTGTGTATGTGTTGAAGTACTTAATAGTATTTTTAGAAGAGAGGCTAGAGGAGAATAAGGTTACATACTTTAGAGTGCTTGGGTAACATTGTAGTGAGAATGCAAGTATTTGGAGAGGAAAGGAGTGTGGAGAGAAAAAATTGTAAGGGAAGATTCACTTTGGAAAGGGTTCATCCATAGGATCTATTTGGTATATTTCATTCCGGGTGATATCTTTTACTCTTTTCTACTTGTACTTTCTTTCTTAAGTAAGGAATTGAAATTATGTTGATCTATTTTTATTCTATGACTAGATAAACTCATGATTTTGGACTAATGTTGTAAAAACCTAAGTAATTAGTAATGTAAAATATTGTTCTTTAAACTACGAATAGTTGTTTTCAATATCTCTCACTTTTCAGTTAATCTATGCAGTGGCCATTGTTGGATGACTATGTCACCTTAGGGGGAGGGGGGTGAATTGGGTTTTAATATTTTTTTATTAAAATAAAGAAATTAAAATAATTTTCATTCTATTTGGCATGGAAATAAATAAACACAAAAATTTCTAAATGAGAAAGAAAAATAGATGCAACTAAAGAAAATAATAGGCACAATATTTTTACGTTATTTCGCCCGAATTCCAATCTTGCCAATTTCATCATTAACCAACTCTCAAGCTAGACCAACCTATGTACTCTCCTACAACGGCTAGAACAATATAATTTCATTACAAAATAAACTTTACTAAGCCAAATCGCTTAGACTAAGAAAAAGAAAATTTTAAATTGATATAAATAATACAAGCTCAAATTATCTTATAATAAAAGGATCAAATATATTTGAGGTGATCTTATAATTTAAAATTAATCACCTCACAACTTATCAATATAATATAAAATTTACTCACAATAAGATAGATTTATATCTTGATATAAGCATGGCTGATATTTAAATAAAAAAATTTTCTTGTTGATTTAAAATATAATTCTTCAAATTATATAATACTTTTAAAATAAATTAGAATTGAAATTTAAATCTTTGCCAAATAAAAAATAAAAATATTTGCTTACTAGCTTTCTAGATTTAAGAGATTTAGCATAAAAATTTTAATTTAAGATTCTCAAATTGTATTTCCAGAAGAATATATGGAGTGTGTCATGTAACCTATGAATTTGAATATATGACATCTAAATGCTCTATTGGAATAAAAAAATTGAAATATATACATTATAATATTATTATAATTAAAATAAAAAATCTTTCTCATTTTATTTTACTTAATAATATATTTAATATTAAATGTAAAGATAAGTTGTAGTTTAGATATAATCAGTTGCATATAACTACTTTTTTATAAAACAAGTAAAGTCAAAATGAATACATATTAATTCAATTTGAATCTATTTTTGTCAAACTTTTCTAATAATTCATTTATGTACTTGGCTTAAAATATGAATGTGTCAAACTCTAGGTATTTTACTTGAAGCCTTAAAAAAGGTAAGCTCTCCCATCATACTCATTTCATATTCTTTTGATATTAATGAGCAAACTCGTGACATAAATATTTATTTATACTTCCAAATAATATATCATCAATAAAAATCTATATAATAATTAAACCGTCTCTAATACTTTTTATAAAGAGTTGTATATACCTTACCTTTTCTAAAATCATACTCAATTAAAAAGTTAGTTAACTTATCATACTAAATATGTGAAGCCTATACTAAACTATATAGTTCTTTCTTCAATTTATATAGGTGATTAGGTTATCAAGGCTCTCAAAACCCGGTGGTTGTTCTACAAATACATCTTGATCAATATACTCATTCAAAAATACATTTTTGACATCCATTTGAAAAAAATTGAAGTCCTTAAAAGAACCAAAGGCAAGGAGCAATCTAATAATCTTTAGTGTTACTATAGGTACAAAAGATTCTTCAAAGTCTATTCCTTTTATTTGTGTGTACCATTGTGCAACTAACCTAGCTTTATTTCTAATAATATTTCATAAGTCACCTAACTTACTTTTATAGACCTATTTAGTTTCAATTACATTTTGATAATGAGGTCTTGGGAATTGCTCCCAAATGTCATTTCTTATGAATTAATTAAGTTTTTATTCCATAGAAACTATCAAAAAAACTATCTTGTGAGGATTCATATATTTTTCTAGGTTCAATTTCTGATAGAAATACATAATATTCTACCTCATCCCTAAGATTTCTCCTAGTATTAACACCTTTAGAAGGATCCTAATTTTTAATTCTTTTGGGTGATTTCTATTATATCCATTCCTTATACAATGAATCATCTCACTACAAAAAAAAAAAAAATTCTAACGACATATATATTAAGAAACTTGTATTTATGTGCCTTAAGAGATATCTATTAGGGCATAATCTGACTTCGCGCCAACAGAGCGATTTAGCGCTAATAGAGCCATCGTGGGGTATGTTATTGTGTATTTCATCTTTGCTCGTATTCAACTGCTTCACCTCCATCAAATGCCGCCCTCTGTGCATGTTCTCTTCCTGTTTACCATTCATAATTCTCGTTGATTCGTTGTGGCTACATCGACAATCACGATCGCCACATCAGGTAAAATGATTTCAATCATGCCTTAATCCTTCGAATGATAAATGCTTGCGGTCTTGGGTTTAAAAAAATTCTTTTTTTTCTTTTGATTTCTAGGATTCTTGAAATTTTTGAACTGCCGAACGCCTGTTTGTACATTGCTCAAAGGTAATTCTTCCCGTGATCTTGAAAGAACAAATTTGCACCAAATCGCTAAAAATCTTCTGTCATCTTCATTTTGTGCTGAAAGGTAATTTCTTCTACCGCTGATCTTGATGTTCATGAACACGTTGGTCTAATTTGAGTTCTCTTAATTTTAGTCGCTTTCTCTATTTACATCAGAAATACTCCCTAAAACTTGATAGTTTATAGCTTTCTTTTATTGATTTGATTGTAGTTTTTTGACAACATTATAATAATTTTTCCTTGCTTTTCCATGCTCAGTGTACTGATGCTTTTAAAATAGAATGTCTTCACTTTGTGCTAATACACAAAATGCAAGCAAGACTAGCTTACACCTCTTTTTAAATTATTAGAAAAAACTCTTTCGGAACCAAATTAAAGCAAGCCATTAATGTCTAAACATTTAGGTTTTGAAGTTACCAACATGAGAGTATAAGGTTGAGATAAGGCATGTTAGAGCAGAAATGATGCTTTTAGGTTGTGTTTGTGGGATTCGTCAAGTTCGCCAAGTGGTAGTACATAAGAGGATACAATTATATCAATTGATACACATAAGTGATAAGCCTAATATCTTAAATTTATTATAAATGGGAATACATAAGAGGATATAGTTATAGATTTGAAGTGTTAAACATGGACAGTTGAACTAGAGATAATACAGAGATTTAAAAATAAATTCTATAAATTTGCATTTAAGTTAGTTGTGTTATATTTGATCAGTGTAGAATAAAAAATACTTATTTTGAGTTAAGATAACAATAAGAATATTATTACAAATAGAGTTAGAATGAGATAATGATTATACAAGAGATAATTGTGTTGCAACTTGAGCTTATAAGTTTATGTTTTTGATGATAACAAATATTATGGCTCACTTTCTGTTGCCTACCTATACTTGCAATATATGTTTATTTGTGTGTACAAACTTTTCAGGACTATAGTGCACAACTCAAGGCTCAAGATTTGGGAGAATTATTTTACTTGTAATTTTCACTGTTGTAATTTTTTTTATTTCTTAAGCCATGTCCTATATTGGTGCCTGATGCTAAGTAACCCTGCACACACACACGGGTGAATTTTTCTATCTGACTTAGAGTTATCTGATTTTGCTAACATCGTCCGGGATGATATGGCATCCTAGTTAAACTAGATGTCATTAAGCATATCGTCCTGGATGATTTTTGTATCGGCCGGGATGATATGCTCAAATTAGAAAGAATTTGTCGCCATATCTATTTAGGGAGTTTTATTTTTTAATTATCATCCAGGACATCATCTTGGATGATGAGGTTCAATTATGCCTAAATTGATCTGGTGATTAAGGAAAGTAATTGTTGATTGATTCAATCATATCGGCTAAGACGATCAGTTCAAAAACCTTGGTTGTTCCTAGATGACAAAAATTATACATCATCTATTCAGAGTGCTGTTCTGGATGATTTTGTGTAGATTTAAACTAATCGGCCAGGACGATCGTGAGATCGGCCTGGAAGATCGAGTCATTTTATTTTCATCCAGACTCTTATCTAGAGTGATGTTCTGGAAGATATTCCCTGATGTGTACTAATCGTACAGGATAATTTCATATCGTCCTAGATGATAGGAACAAAAAATCATCTAATCGTCCCAAGTCATCCGGGCTGATTGAGCTTAATTTATACTGATCGTACAAGATGATATTAATATCATCCTGGACGATAATGTCAATTTTGTAAATCTTTTTAAAGTCCTCTTGCTTTCTCAAGAAGAGGGTCTTTGGCGGCCATTGAAGCTTTGTTCTTCTGGGGGAAACTTGAAGAGAGCTTGAAAGAGAGAGAGGAAAGGGTGGAGTTTGAGAGAGGGAGAAGATCCTTGGAGAGGGTTTCAAGGGAGTGTGGAGGGGGTTCCATATGGTTACTCCGGTGAGCTTGCACCTTAGTACCATCAGATTCAAGGCTCATCTTGAGAAAAGTTTTGGGAAGAAGAAGATCTCTTTGGTGTCAAAGGGCCCGGCTACTCCACCGCACTGGGGAAGATGGAAGTGATTTTATAAGGGCTTCTCTGCTTAGTTGTAGGGGCTAAACGAGAGACACTTGTTGCAAATCTGTTTTCATGGAATATGTTTTGATGATTAGCAAGCACTCTAGTTTCTCTACGACTGCCTTTTCTACTGACATTTCAGGGCCACAAGATCGGATGGAAATCAAAACCAGCTCAAGTTTGGGTAGACTAGGTCTGAGTCAGTCTATAATTTTCTATTGTAACCATTGAAGTATTCTGATGCTAAGTAACCATACACACACACACTTGAGTGATTTTTCTATCTGATTTAGAATTTTTGTTTTTACTCACATCATCCCGGACGATATTTATATCTTCCTGGACGATCGGGTTCAAAACAGAAATCCTAATCATAACATAGTGTTAAGGCAGCCGTCATTAGTCGATCGGCCTGGACGATACATGTATCGGCCAGGAGGATAGACTCAAAACTGAAAGAATCATCCGCCATAATCTATTTAGGCATTCTTTATTTTTTAAAATTAGCCAGGACGATCGTGTATCGGCCTAGATGATTTGATACAATTATTCCTAAATTAATCAGGCAATTAAGGAAAGTAATTAAGATGATTGATACGATCACATCGGCCGGGACAATCCGTTCAAAAACCTTAAGTTGCTCTTGGACGATCAAGATCATCCAGCTCAAATTACGGGCGATGCTCTGGACAATTTTCCCCTGATTTGAACTAATCGTCCGGGACGATCGTGAGATCGGACTAGATGATCAAGCTATTTTGGAATCATCCAGAACTCTTTTCAGAACGATTGTCTGGCCGATGGTCTGTATTTGAGCTAATTGTACATGACGATTTATAATCATCCTGGATGATATGAACACTATTCTTTTATTCGTCCCAGATTGTCCCGGGTGATTAGGCTCAAATTGCACTGATCGTACAGAACGATATTAATATCGTCCTGGACGATAATGTCGGTAACTTGCAATTAATGTGCTATTTTGAAGCTCTTCTATTTAAGGGCTATTATTCAACATTTTGAATAATCTTTTGCTGTTGTCTTGACATGGGAAAGCCTAGAGGAGAGAGAGAGAGAGGGAGAGAGAGAGGATTTGTGAGGGAGATTCACAAGGGTTGCTCCACGCATCGTTCCACTTCTTCTTTCACTAGAGTCTCTTGTCCTTGGAAGGGTTCCCCCCCTCTTGGTTAGCCTTGGGACTAATTTATAAGGGCTTAAATCCCTAACGAACTTTCAAGTGCCATCAGTGCACTTTCAAGTGGTATCAGAGTGGGATTCATAAAAATGAGTTTATGAAAACTTTTGAATTTTGATCCATGGCAAATTTTTAGAATCATAATATTGCAGGAGGTTATTCAATCACCAGACCACCCTTATTTAAAAATATTACTTTTAATTTTTTGAAAATTTGCATGTCTACTTTCTTATAATCAATTGATTTTTGAATGTGGCAAATGATTTTAGCTGGTTATTCTGTACCATCACGTATTATAGATGGAATTAAAACTAATATTCCTTTTAATCAAATGATTTTTAAATTCTGAAGATTTTATGTTTATTTCCACGTGCACTATTGGCAAGAAAATTTGGGATAAATTACACACTATATACGAAGGTACTAGTGAAATCAAGCAATCTAGATTAAATATTTTAATGGATGATTATGAATTATTTTGCATGAAATCTTATGAGTCGATCTTAGACATGTATACTAGATTTATTCAAATTGTGACATCATTGCATGCTTTAGGTAAAAATTTTTAAACTTTGAAAAAGTCAATAAAATTCTACATTGTCTACTTGATAAGTTTGATGCCAAAGTTATTTCTATTTGTGAATCAAAAAATTTGAATGAATATTCTATTGATAATTTGATTAGCTCACTCATTGCCTACGAGCAAAGTTTGGGTAAAAAACTTTTGGATGTTGGTGAGATGATAATGCTAAATGTTGAAGACTCAGAGAAAAGTGACTTAGTTAGTGATGAAAGCGATGACTTATCAAGCAAATTAAAAAGCTCAACAAAGCATAAGCATCAACAAAAGTGAAATAAAGGTAAAAATGGTAAGAATTTTAAGATTTTTTCTAATGTTGTTTGCTTTGGAAGTAGGAAGCCTGGACACATGAAAAATTGGTTCCCTAATTTGAGAACTCTTCCTATAAAAAAAAGGGCAAACCTAAGCAAATTGTAAAAATGATAAATAATGAAAAGCAAAAAATCTCCTAGGCAGACCTAGCTTCTGAATCATCAGATCAAGAGAAAGATTATGCTTAAATCCTTATTTATGTGTTTATTTATTTATTGTTGTTCGTGTTTTTTGTTTATTTTATGTAGTTTCTTTAGGCTTTGTTATTTACTTATTTATTTTTCATTCTTTTTTTTTTCATTTATTTTAAACTTGAATTTACTTTTTTTGTGAAGTTCTTTCTGATTAGCACACATGTTCACCTTTCTAAAAATGAAAAACCTACCTCCTATTTTTCTTAAATTCTTATGTAAGTTATGGTTGACTTCTCTTAAAACAGTCAATGGAAGGAAGTTCATGATTTTGTCTCTCTATCTCTTTTCTTAAAAAGGTTACTTTACTTTTGATTCAAAATATTCATCATATTATAAATTAGATTTTAGAACTGATCTTTTTAATCTCCCTACATTTTATTTATAGCATAGGGATCTTTTGCAAGTTGTTGAATCTACCTCATAATTTTCTTAATCAAGTAGTTCATTTTATCAATAGAATGGGTTTACTTTTGTTTTAAAATTTTAGAAAGGTAGCATATTTGATTGAAAAAAATGTGACGAAAGATGCCAAAATTGAGAAAGATACATAGAGTGTATCAAAAATTAAAAAATGCACAAAGTGCGTCAAAACCTGATAAGAGGTAGAAAATGAGCCTATAAAAAGTAATGCTTACCTTTCTTGTACTTCTTAAAACTTAAGAAAAACCCTTGATATTTTCGATACTTGAGCTTGAAAATCATGATTCATGATTCACCAATTTTTTCATTAATTTTCTATTAGATATATTTTATGAAATGAGTTCTGAAAAATTAGTGTTTCTCTTTCTAATTTATTCCTTGATTTATATATTGGATTAAAAAGTTTTTGAGCGTTTAAAAGAACTTGAGTTTGGATTAACAATTATGAATTTCTAACCTTTCTGGATTATGCGTTATAAATCCATTCCTTACTAACTTTTTGAATAAAATCAAGAGATAACTTTCTCATTTTAAGAATATTTGATTTTTTTTTTCTTTTCACTAGATCAGGGATTATTTTGGTTTTTATTTATTTTTATTATTCAGATTGTTTGTGCCCCTCCTTTTTTTTTATAATGTCAAAGGGAGAGAATGTATTGTTGTATTTATATCTATTTTTTATTTTAAAAAAATATAAAAAGAAAAACAATAAAAATTTTGTCTTCCCTTATTTTTAAATTTTTATTCTAGTGAGGGGGAGATTAGGTGAAAATATTTTCAATTTTATAAATTCAACCAGTAATGTTTCATCATCAAAAAGGTAGAGATTATTGTAACTCGAGCTTATAAGTTTATGTTTTTGATAATAGTGGCTCACTTTTTGTTGCCTACCTATACTTGCATTATATGTTTATTTGTGTGTGTACTAACTTTCAGGACTATGATGCACCACTCAATGCTCAAGATTTGGGAGAATTGTTGTACTTGTAATTTTCATTGTTGTAATTTTTTTATTTCTTGAGTTATGTCCTCTAGTGGTGCTTGATGCTAAGTAACCCTGAACACACACACTTGGGTGAATTTTTTTGTCTAACTTAGAGTTTTTTTATTTTGCTAACATCATCTGGGACTATCCAAAAATCATCATGGACAATCGATCAAAAAAAACCCTAATTAGGGCATCCTAGTTAAAGCAGTCGTCATTAAGCATATCGTTCTAGACGATTTTTATATCGACCGGGATGATATGCTCAAATCAGAAAGAATCTGCCGCCAAATCTAATTAGGAAGTTTTATTTTTTAATTATCGTATAAGACATCGTCCTGGATGATGGGATTCAATTATGCCTAAATTAATCTCGTTATTAAGGAAAGTAATTAAGGTTGACTGATTCGATCATATCAGCCTGGATGATCGTAGGATCAGTCAGGATGATCAATTCAAAAATCTTGATTACTTCTGGATGATAAAAATCATACATCATCTGTTCAGAGCGATGTTCTGGATGATTTTGCACATATTTGAACTAATCGACCAGGACGATCGCGAGATCGGCTTGGACGATCAAGTCATTTTGTTTTTATCCAGACTCCCATCCAGAACGATGTCTAGATATTATTCCCTAATTTGTACTAATTGTACAGGACGATATCATATCATCCTGTACGATAGGAAAAAAATACTCAAATCGTTCCAAGTCGTCCAGGTTAATTGAGCTTAATTTGTACTGATCGTACATGATGATAGCAATATCATCCTGGACGATAATGTTGGTTTTGCAAATCTATTTAAAGACCTCTTGCTTTCTCAAGAAGAGGATCTTTAGCAACCATTGAAGCTTCGTTCTTCTGGAGAGAACTTGAAGAGAGAGCTTGAAAGGGAGAAAGAAAAGGGTGGAGTTTGAGAGAGGGAGAAGATCCTTGGAGGGGGTTTCAAGGGAGTGTGGAGGGGGTTCTACACGATTGCTCCGGTGAGCTTGCACCTTAGTACCATCGGATTCAAGGCTCATCTTGAGGGAAGTTTTGGGAAGAAGAATATCTCTTTGAGGTCAAAGGACCCGGCTACTCCACCGCACCAGAGAAGATGGAAGTGATTTTGTAAGGGCATCTCCACCTAACTGTGGGGGCTAAAGGAGAGATACTAAGTTTAGTGCAATACTCAGAGGGTTCCTCTGAGGAGTGGATGTAGGTCAAGGTTTAACCGAATCACTATAAATCTGGTGTGTTCTTTCCTTTATTATTTTTGCATTTATTTTCTGCACTTTAATTTTCTTTGTGGTGAATCTTGGTTTTGGATGTGATTGTGTTTTTAGTTTTAATATTCAATTCCCCCCTCTCTTGGTTAGCCTTAGGTCTAGTTCATAAGGGCTTAACATCCCTGATGAACTTTCAAGTGCCATCAGTGTACTTTCAAATTGGACTAACATCTATGTAAGAATAAACTAGTGAAAAAAACTTGAATGATTGGACCATGTATAAGAAGAGAAGAAGATGCACTAACTAGCATCACTTTTGATGGATTCACCTCATATAGGCTAAATGGTAAGGAATGGAGATGGAGTATTCATAATGTCAATCCTAAATAATTGGGATAAGGCTAATGATGATGAGATTGTTGCCAATAGACCATGGTGACTTAATCTTCAATTTTCATTGGATTTGGTGGCACAAAAAGGATAAGAAACACTGAGTTTCTCATAAGATCTAGTCCACCTATGCATTGCCAACAACAGATAAAACATTGGTATTTTTATGATGTCGCAGAAGCCAAAATCTAATGACTTGCATCAAAATCATGATGGTTATGATTTGTTATTGCATTAAGAGCACTAACCTCACAAACATATTGAGTGCAGATTTCCCTTCACGCCAGCCGTTGCTTAAGCATATCATCTAATGTTTCAATGGAAGTGAAAGTGTCAGCTCCTAGCAAGAATGTTCTAACAATATTGACACAAGGTTCAAGAACCAAAGCAGACTACCAATTGCATGCCTCATCTAGAATAAAAACCACATCAATTATATTAGCCAAGGACCAAAACAAAAATTTTAAGCATTAAATGCTTTGCTCATGTAAAAAGTTCATGGCTTTGATAACAAATATCGGAAAGGGCTCTGGTTCCATCAATATATTTCAAGTTCCAGCTAAAATCTGTCTTCATATGATTAAGCATTCGTTTCTTTGGAAAGAAAAAAATATATAAAAGTAAACAAGTAAGCAAACTAATCATCATTAGTGTAGAACAAGAATATGTTCTTATTTAATTGGGTAAAATATTGCAGCATCAAAAGCTATTTTTCATCCATATGCATCTGAGAGACAAGAAAGTTACTTGATGACGAGCAAGCTTGAGTGTATATTGCAGCATCAAATGTTACAGGCCAAACCCAGCCAGGGGATGCTACCCCCTTGGACCCCCAGCTATATAATAGTTTAAAATATAAATTTTGGAAATTTCCACTTGACTAAAACTTGAACACTGTTAGAACTTTTTTATCTTTTATAAATTATTAGTGAACTACCTATAATAACTATTCTTAAATAGTTTATTTATCACCTAAGATAACAATTGAAAGCAATCCCATGACTTCCATGGCATGAGAAAGAAGATGAAAATAACTAAAGCTATATTTATTACCTTATTTCTCTTATGTTAACAAACACAGTTGATGCAAAAAAATTATTCTTAATTGCTTAAATATGTCATTACATTGTCTAGTGGGGCTCAAAGAATACTACTTCAATGAATAAATAAAGTTTCCATCATAAAAATAAACATTCTTTGCTTTCCACTAACATAGAAAGAACCAATCCTTCCATGGCATGATGAACTTGCATTTTTGAACAACAACTTATCTTCAAGCTCTTGGCTTGTTATTTTTCAGGATCACTTGTCAACAATTTCAATTCCATCATCAATCCCCTGTTTAAAAGCTTGGACTATGATTTGACAAAATTTACTATCAATGATATCATATAGGATTATATTTTTTTTATGAAGAGTTTATTTAATTATTGCTTAATCACTTGTTTATTTATAATGCAAATCAAAGAGTGCATTTAAACCTTTTGAATATACATCCACTAGCTCTTCTAGTTTCTAATATTCATTTTTCATTTGTTATATGAAGGTTCTAATATGGAAATTGATGGAAGTTGGATGTATTATTCAAGAAGTAATGCAATTTTTAAAGGAGTTAAAAACTTTCTAAATTTTGCATTCAATAATGGAAGTTCAAGTGGAATGATACTGTGCCCATGTAAAGATTGTGGAAATGGCATTTGTAGGATAAGAGATGATGTTGAAGCTCATTTGCTTGGAGAGGATTCAAACCTGGATATTACAATTAGACTGCTCATGAAGAAACTTCATTTAGAAATGACATTGGATCACATTCACTCATTGTTGATGATGTTAATGATGACATGGAAGGGCTATTAAATGATGCATTTGGGGTTGACAGTATAAGCAAGATGAAAGTAATAAACCAAATGTGGATGCTACAAAGTTTTATAAGTTGATAAGTGACTCACAACAAGAATTATTTCTTGGATGTAAAAAATTTTTAAAACTTGATTTTCTTGTTAGGCTACTTCAACTTAAATGCCTTGATAATTGGACTCAAAAATTAGTTACTATGTTGCTTGACTTGTTAAGGGAAGCAATTGAAGGTATTTGTCTACCAAAGTCTTATTATGAGATAAAGAAGATAATTAAAGATTTGAGCTTAAGTTATAAAAAATATGACGCATGTCACAATGATTGTATTTTATATGGGGTCCTAATGAATTCAAGAATGAATGTGATATTTGTAATGAGTCAAGATGGATTGTAGAAGATTGTTCTTAAAAAGATATATCAACTAAAAAAAATAAAAAGGTCATAGGAAAAGTCATGTGGCACTTCCCATTAACATCAAGATTGTAGAGATTATTCATGTCATCTAAGACTGCATCATATATATGATATGACATAAAGAAGAGCGCATAAAAGATGGTTACATGAGGAATCCCACTGACACTCCAGCTTGGCATCACTTAGACTATCAAGATACAAAATTTGTTACAGATCTCAAAAATGTATGATTGGGTTTAACATCAGATGGATTTAATTCATTTGGGACAATGACTTCAACTCATAGTACTTGGCTTGTTGTATTGATGTCATATAATTTCCCACCTAACTTGTGTATGAAATCATAATACATGATGCTTTCTTTGCTTATTCCTGGGCCAACTCAACCTAGAAATGATATTGATGTTTATTTACAATCACTTGTAGCTGAGTTAAAAGAGTTATGGAAAATTAGTGTACAGACTTACGATGCATATTCTAAGAAGAATTTTCAAATACGAGCTGCATTATTATGGACTATAAATGATTTTCAATGTTATGCTAACTTATCAGTTTATAGTACAAAAGGGAAGTTTGCATGTCCTATTTTTCAGGAGAGTACATGTTCTGAGTGGTTACATTTCAGTCATAAAAGATGTTATATGGGACATCAAAGGTTCTTAGGTCACGATCATCCTGATAGAAAAGATAGTCGATCTTTTATTGGTTATGAAGAACATGAGACAATACCACCACCAATTAATGGATCCAAAATTGTTGATATGTTAAGAAGTATAAATATGAAGTTTGAAAAGAAAATGCATGTTAATCCTAATTTTCCTTATAATTGGAAGAAGTTTAGTATATTTTTCAAGTTGTCGTATTGGGAAAAAAAATCTTTTATGTCATAACTTAGATGTTATGCATATTGAAAAGAATGTATGTGATAAGCTTTTGGGTACGTTGTTGGATCTTGATGGAAAGACAAAAGATCATTTAAATGCACACAAAGACATGGAAAAATGGGAATACGGCCTATATTGCACCCTACTTGTACTTCATATGGACAAACTTATTTACCTGTTGCATGCTTTACAATGAACGAAAAAAGAGAAAGAAATTTTTTGTAAAGTCTTAAAAAATATTAAAGTGCCATATGGATATGCATCTAATATTTCAAGACAAGTGCAACTAAAACCATTAAAAATATTTGGATTAAAGAGCCATGATCATCACATAATAATGCAACAATTGCTTCCATTATGCTTAAGATGAGTCTTGCCTAAGTCGGTTCGCTCTCCTCTAATTTGTCTTAGTCATTTTTTTCAATGCTTATGCTCTAAAGTTCTTCTCCCAATTGAGCTTCTCATATTAGAAAATGAAATTCTAATTACAGTTTGCCAGCTTGAAAAGATATTTCCTCATGCTTTTTTGATATCATGGTGCATTTAACAATTCACTTAGCCATTGAGGCAAGGATTGGAGGTCCTGTATATTATTGTTGGATGTATCCTATTAAAAGGTTAGTAATTATATAAGGAAATTTGTGGAAGAGTTAGTTTCAATTTCTTAGAAGTTATTAATAGCTCTATGATTTATTGTTTGTTTTAAGTTAAATTGATAGAAGAAAATTTGAAAGTTTTCCCAAAATTTTGATCTTGGTTTAGTCTGTTGCAAGTAAACACGATAAAACATGTTCAATTTATGGATCTTATTGTGCTGGGTTATAATATTGAAAATATAGATTATATTTATGGGAAAAGAATAAAACCAAGTGCAAGCTTGAACCTTAGTAGTAGAAAAAGCTTGACAAAGAAGTGAATTAGAATCTTGTTATATATTCATGATAGTTATATAATTATTATTGAAAATATATTTTAAAATTTATATTAAAAATGAGCTTTTAAAAGAAAAAATAGAAAAAAAAATTAAAGCTTGATTTTTTAAAAATATTTTTTAGAAGCCCATTTCTCACTCATAGTTTTAATTTATTTTTTCATAAAATAATTTTTCTATAAAATAACATATCGTAAATAGTTATTTTTTAACTAATTATTTTTCGATGCTGAAAAAAGCTTGCAAACAAAGTAAAAAATTGCAGCAGCAAAGCGTTATTCTTACCAACCCCAGCCCTCGGCCGTGCCACCGCTTTCATGTCCTCCGGCTGAGAAATTATTCTGCGTGGAATCCGGTCACAAAGATGTGTTCGGTTGCTAATAAAAATATTACGCATGTTGTGCTTACGTGGAAAGTTAAGACCCGACCCGTTTACTGCAGACTTCGAGACACCCGCCCGCCCATCGAATTTAACAGTAAAAAGATGAAAAAGGTGGAAAATTTTTACATTTTCATGTTTCGGCCATTCGCTCCAGTTCTCCTGAGGTTTCTGTTTCTGCAAAAATTTCTTCTCAAAAACATCCAGCAATCTCTTCTGCTCAAATGGAGGAGGGAAAGGATTCACCAGCAAAGAAAAAGGTACGTTAATTCTTATATTGACATAAACTGTACTCCGTATTTCTTTGATATTCAATGTGTATTTTTTGAAGAAACCAAAAAAAAATAAAATAAAATCATTCAGAGAACGAGAATGATAAAAGATTATATTTATCTCACCTTTTACGTTTTTTCTGCATATATTCTTTGTATATTATGTGTATATTCTGCGTATATTTTGCTTATTTTTTTTGTATATGTTGAAGACTCAAACCCTAACATTTTGTAATAAATCCTTTGGATCTTAAATCATAAAAATAAACTTCCAATAAAGAAAAACAATTAGCGTAAATAATTATTGATTTATGTTGTTATTTTTTGTACTCTTTGCATACCGTGTGCGTATACTATGCGTATGGTTTGCGTAGATTATGTGTAAACAATGTGTATACTATGTGTATAATATGCGTATAATATGCATATGGTTTGCGTATAGATTGCATTTTATATGCGTAATTAATTTTATTTTCTTAATTTACGCAGATTTACATCCGTCCTATATCGTATCGCTACTATGTTTCGAATATTCTATGATACGTTAATATTCTGTGATACGTTCTCCGAGATAATTCCTCCAAAAATTAAAGAAAAATTGAAGAACCTTAATATCTACCAATTTCTTAAATTTCCTATATTCGAGCAGAATGCCCCATTGATTTACCAGCTCATGACAATGTGAAATATTCAAAAGCAAAGTTTTATTATAGAGGGTCATGTTTTACCTTTCACAACTAAAGAAGTAGCCCTCCTAACTGGTCTTCCTAACAAAGGTGAGGTGATTACATGGCTTACCTTGCCCACTTTAACCATGACTTCCAAGGATATAAAGGCTGAAATGTTTGAGTTGACTAGAGAAAGCGCCCCAGAGACAATGTTGAAAACTTTTATTATGTATTTATGTTCAAATTTAGTTTTCTAACAAAGCAACTTCAAAGTCCCAAGGTTGTTAAAAATAATATCAAATAATGTTGATGATTTTTCATCAATTAACTGGGTATGGTCGATTTGGGAATGCCTAGTAGAAGAATTTAATAATGTTTCTATGAAGATCTCAAACAACAAACCAGCAGGGTACATCAATGGTTTTGTGCCTCTGCTAATTGTGAGTGCTAAAACAATTCTAATTTAACATTTAATTTGATTGATTGATTTGCTAAATTTTACTTTTATTTTATGCAGGTTTGGTTCATAGAGCACACTTCCATTCATTACCCGAAGTACCCTGAGAGAAGGCCCTGTTTCCTTCGATGGGCTGATGACATAGTATATAATACTGAGAAGACAGCTAAATTATTTATTAATTTAAAGATAAAACATGTATATATTGTGAAATATTGCTTACATAATGCGTATAGATACACAATAATGAAATTATTTGATGACAAATTTGCTTACAAATTAATTTTTCACAGATTTTCGTTAACCTCCAAGAAGTTACCCATGAAGAAGCTAATCTTCTGAGAATCAAGAAATATCCATCAAGACCTCATTCTCCCATTCGTTTCAACACACCTAAACATGATCTCCCCCCCAATCTCCCCAGCAACCCGAACCCAAATCTCCCTAGCAACCCCAATCAACTCTTCTGGAAGAGAAAATAATGAAATTTGTCCAGGATACCTGCAAAAATCTCTTCCAAGAACTTGAAGCTAGGCTGAGCAAGAATTTTGAGCAAATTATGAAAAGAGTTGATCTTATTAATATCATGCTCCAAAATTATATTGGTCAAGGCAATCTTAATGCTGATCAGCAAGCTTCTCCCTCCTCATCATCATTCATTCCCCATACAATGAATAATATTCGGATATCATCTAAACACACAAAGACCGACACCCCAGAGAAAATCAATGATGTTGAGATGACCAAGGCTGCTGACCAAGAGATGACCCAGGCTGTTGAAAGGGTTTACAAAAAGCAGAAATTAGACATAAAATTAATCCCAAAGAAAAACAAGAAGCAGAAAAGGGTACACCACCCCCAAGAAGAACTTGCCCAAGAAGAGCCATTATAGAAAGTTCCATTCCCCAAAGCACCTCCCCCAGTAGAACCATCCCATCAAGTACCATCACCTGCCAAAGAACCTCCTCCAGTAAAAGAACCAAATCAAATTGTTGAATCCTTAAAAGAACCTCCCCCAGTAGAACCATCGCAAAAAGAACATCCCCAAGAAGAACCAACCCAAATTGTTCCTTCCTAAGTAGAAACAGCCCTAATTGTTCAATCGCCAAAAAACCTACCCAAAAAAGTTCCGCAAATAAAAGAAGTAATCAATGTTGATAATGTTATAGTAAAGAGTTTCCCTGCTAGTCCTACAGTGAACTTCAAAGGCTTGGAGATGTTGAGTCCAGAGAATGAACTTTTTATCAGGGGGAATATAAAGAAATATTTTGACATGTATTTTATTTGTGTATTGTGTGCATATAGATTGCGTAATTTGTCCGTACTGATTGCATAGGAAATGTGTTTTATATGCGTACCTAATGCGTATTTTTTATTTAATGATTTCAGTAGCATGCCAATATTTGAAGCTGTGAACGTTAAAATTTCAAGACGTGGGATCGATAAAATATTATCCGATGGATACCTTGACAATGATCATGTTGATTCCTTTGCCATTTTATTAACTGAGAAGGCTAAAATTTCATCAGAAAAGTATCATAAATATCTATACATCTCACCAATGTATTGGGTTAGTATACTAGTTTATTTTATATATAATTATATATTTTGATTATTTTATTCTTATATCTAATTCTTGCAGCATTACAAGTTGAAGGATGAAAGTTTAAAATTATTCATCGAACATGTAAACTACAGTTCTGTTCATTCATGCAACATTATAATTAATTCAATTATTGACGGTTCGCACTAGACCTTTCTAGTTGGTTACCAAAATTAGAAAAAGTGAGAATTTTATGATTTTGTACCCAACCCTATGCATAGAAGTGTTACTATAAAGATTGTGAGTTTGATTGTAAGCTTATATTACTAAAAAATTTCAAAATTATTTTTCAGTGAACTAAATTATATTCCATATATTGTTCAGATTGCAAGATTATATAGGGATTGCAAAGAAGCTTTTGATGATAATATCAACAAATGGAGTTTTAAGACAATCAAGAAGGCGCCAACTCAGTCCAACAATACAGATTGCAAAATGTTTGTTTGCAAATACATGGAAAACATTATTCGACAAAAAAACTCCAAGTGGAGAGAGAGTAAAGATTGGCAGGAAAAATGCCAATGTATAGGGCAGAATTCGCATATGGATTGTTTTGTGCTTCGTTGAAATGAACTTTTTATATTTTATTTTTATGAAAAAAACTGATATATGTAAATTATCTGTGCATAAAATGTAAATTATATGTGCATAAAATAGAGTGTTTAGGGTTTTGTAAAGTACACATTATATATGCTTGGAATACGTATTTCATACGTAAATAGTAATTCTTAAAAAAATTATAGGTATTTGGAATGTGAGTGTTATGGAGAATCAAAGTTGTTTGGAATGCTTCATCTCGTGAATAAAACAGTCATGAAGCGTTGATTATTGGTTTTCTCACCATTGAACCTTCAATCCTTGGGATTAAGAGGGACTTCCCATGGGTTTGCAAAGTATGAACCCTATACACCTGATATACGCATACCGTACGCACCGAATACGCCATCCATATGCAAAACACTGTAATTATTTTCTACTTAAAAAAAATTATTTAATTCGAATTTAATTGATTCGATGCATTCCTTCGGTATGAATCATGCAAAAACTCATTTTACCATCGTTATAAAATGATTATAAAAATTTTCATAATGAGACTTAGTATTTGTGTACACCCTTGTGCTACACAATTGATGGTTCTAGAGTGTGGGTGTTATACTTCACTGGTTTAGCAATCATTGTAGTATAGGGAGAATCAAAGGTGATTGGAATTCTTCGTCTCGTGAACAAAAGAGTTAGGAAGAGTTGAATATTGGGTTTCTCGCCATTGAATCTTCAATCCTTGGGATTAAGAGGGACTTCCCATGGGTTTGCAAAGTACGCACCCTATACGCCTGATATACGCATACCGTACGCACCGAATACGCCATCCATACGCAAATCACAGTAATTGTTTTCAACTTTAAAAAATTTATTTAATTCAAATTTAATTGATTCGATGCATTCCTTCGGTATGAATCATGCAAAAACTCATTGGTCCATCGTTATAAAATGATTATAAAAAATTTCTCAATGAGGCATATTATTTGTGTACACCCTTGTGCTACACAAGTGATGGTTCTAGAGTGTGGGTGTTATACTTCACTGGTTTAGAATTCATTGGTGTATATGTAGAATCAAAGTTGTTTGGAATGCTTCGTCTCGTGAATAAAAGAGTCAGGCAGCGTTGAATATTGGGTTTCTCACCATTGAACCTTTATTCCGTCGGATTAAGAGGGACTTTTATGGGTTTGCAAAGTACGCACCCTATATGCCTTATATACGCATACCGTATGCACGAATACGCCATACATATGCAAAACACAGTAATTATTTTCTATTTTAAAAAAAATATTTAATTCGATTTTAATTGATTCGATGCATTCCTTATGTATGAATCATGCAAAAACTCATTTTACCATCGTTATAAAATGATTATAAAAATTTTCATAATGAGACTTAGTATTTGTGTACACCCTTGTGCTACATAATTGATGGTTCTAGAGTGTGGGTGTTATGCTTCACTGGTTTAGCAATCATTGTAGTATAGGGAGAATCAAAGGTGATTGGAATTCTTCGTCTCGTGAACAAAAGAGTCAGGAAGCGTTGAATATTGGGTTTCTCTGCCTTTGAATATTCATTCCTTGTGATAAATATGCATTTCTTTGGAGTGCAAAATACGCAGTATATACGCTTATTATACGTATTTGGTACGCACGGACTACGCCATCCATACGCAAATCACATAAATTATTTTGTTCTTATAAAAATTTATTAAATTCGAATTTAATTGATTCGATGCATTACTTCAGTATGCACCATGTAAATACGAATTTTACCATCGTTATAAAAAGATTATAAAAAATTTCTCAATGATACATAGTATTTGTGTACACCCTTGTGCTACACAAGTGATGGTTCTAGAGTGTGGGTATATGCTTGGTTTAGCATTCATTGTAGTATAGGAAGAATAAAGGTGATTGGAATTCTTCGTCTCATGAACAAAAGAGTCAGGAAGAGTTGAATATTGGGTTTCTCTTCCTTTGAACATTCATTCCTTGTGATTAAGAGGGATTTCTATTGGTTGGAAAAATACGCAGTCTATATGCTTATTATACGCATTAGGTACGCACGGCATACACAATCCATACGCAACTCACACTGCTTGGATCTATTGATAATGCTAGAGGGAAACTTCTTATATATAGAAGAAGACAATTATTGTGTGGTTTTTTGTAATGCCGATTCTTCATGGCAATCCCTATGCTTCATGGTTGAGGAAGATTTTCTGCTAAAACTTCTATATTGGTATTTCATGAAGAATCCGCAATGCAAAACCCAATTGAAATTTTTGTAAAAGAATCACAGCATTTCATGGAAAAGGTAAACTTCTTATATAGAGAAAATGAGTCAAATCAATAATAGGTAAACATTATGAATGCAATAATGGAGATCATAAATTCATAATGGGTTAAAATTCTTTAATGATAATGGAAAATACATTGTATTTTCAGAAACATAGAAAATACACTATGTATATGCATCTAGTACGCATTGTATATGCAGTCCATACGCATATATCCAAAAACAAATATTCCTTATAAAATAAATATCTCTAAAGATAATAATACAAATATTATTATTACATAGAATTTTCTGATTTAATGATATCCATCATCAACTTTAGGTACATTGCTGATGGCTTTTTTGAACGTACACCTTTTATGTGTTCCTGAGTGAAGCATTTGGGTATGCTTGTGAAATTAGAATACTTTGCTCGCTTTACTGATGGCTGACTGGACAGTTCCCCGGCTATGAAATTGTCGGTCATGCACTCGGGCATGCTTGTGAACTGCTGTACTGATGCCTGACTAGACGGGCATGCTTGTGATATGAAGTCCTCCATTAACCATTCCGGCATGCTTGTGAAATTGTACTGCTTAGCTGTAGATGGCAGACTGGACTGTACAGAATTTATGAAGTCCTCAGTGAAGCATTTGGGCATGCTTGAGAAATTACACTACTGATCTGATGGTTGCTTGGAGTGTACAGAATTTATGAAATCCTCCGTTAAGCATTCGGGCATGCTTAAAGGAGTAGGAATTTTTTTTTGTGTTTTTCTTCACTGGTGGTTTCCCTGTTAAAAAAATTAATAACAATATGTCATAATAAAAAATAAATTAAATTTGTCAGAAAATGAAATCATACTCTTTGGCTTCTTCTCCCAGTGGCTTTTCAGCCTATCATTGGATATGCCTTTAGGCCTACGCTTTAGAGGATCTTTCAGTTGTACATTGCCACCCTGTGTAGACTTGTATGTCTTTCTCTTCCCATAAACAATCAAATCGAGTTTTTTAGATGTATCCCTCATCGAAGCCAATATGAATTCTTAACCCTCCTCATTCAGTTGCGCTCTTGTGCTCATTTCATATGCAAACATACTGATATAATTTTTTTAAATATGAATCCGCTACTAGCTTCAGAGCTATTATGAGAATTTTCTTTCAAATTTAGACCAGAATATATATCTTGTCGAGCTCGTGCTGACCATCGCAACAGAAGGTACTTCTCGGGGATTTTTCCAATAGCCATTTGCCTCAAAACTATTATGCAGTGAGAATACAATAAACTCATCGTTTCAAACTTTCTGTAGGAGCATTGAATGTTATTATTTTGTGCATCAAAATCAACAACCCATGGTTTAAAGTGATCCTTTTTCTCTGAGTAATAGACAAAAAATTTAGAAGAATCACTATGCTCAAGCTCTAGACTCATTACACCAACACCTTGTAAAAATTCTTGTTCAAAAAATGAATATATTTTCTTTGAATAAAATTGAGCAGCTTGTTTTAATATTGAGCAGTTTTTTACTATAGGTTCTATTTTGGACTGGCTACATCTATAATCATCATCCTGTTCATTCCGGCGTCAATTCCTCATCACCTTCTCTAAACCCAGAAAGCAATCAGTTATAGAACTTGTGGGCTTAGAAATGCCATGACACACATTATTAGTAGACTCGGTACGTTGTGTGGATAGAATGTCCATGCTAAAATAATCCTTATTGAAGGTTGTTGACCACTTATTCCTTATCCTATAAAGATCCTGCAACCAAACATGATCTTGGAGGTTCCCTTGTATGATCAATTCAGCTCATGCATTCTCAAACTCCTCCTCAGAGTCACATCTGCTCAAACACTTATTGAAGAGGCCTTTGACTTTGTTGTTGGTATTGCAGCACAATACTTTTGATGGAGCCTTTTTAAGGATATGCCATTGGCACAGTCTATGGCGACTGTGAGGTAGTGCAACTTCTATGGTCCTAGCCATTGCCTGATCTTTATCTGTATATATTGTTTTGGCTGTTTATCACCCATCATTCGAACAAAAGTTGTAAACACCCACGTAAATGATTTAATTGTCTCTTCGGACAAGAAGGCCACCCAAGCAAAAGGTTTTGCCAATGATTGTTAACCCCGACAAATGGTGCGCATACCAAATTATACTTATTAAGCCTATAACTTGTATAAAAAATTACCACACCACCAAAGCAGTCATAATCTATCTTACCAATCCGATCAACCCAAAAAAATTTAACAATCTATCAAATTCATCCTTCTGGACATCCCAAGAGAACACGTTATCATTAAGTTGCGTTCTTTAAATAACTCAATCAAAGTATTAGTGTCCCCAAGTTCAATCTTTGCTCTTTTTATTTTTTGAATAAAGTTGTACGCATCCCTCCTTGTGAATCTAATATTTTCAACACCTCTCACTTCATCAGCAAGGAAGAAAAATGCATCAATGGTTCTTATCCCAGCATCTGTCATTGCTTTAAGAACATAAGCTTTTTCATCACACATATTCCTACATGATCTAAGAAGATGCCGGTCTTCTGGCCTAGGCAAATCATGATTGTGATTTTCAATAATTTTTTTCACCTTCCAATATCCAGCTTCATCCACTATAAACCTAATCATAGCTGGACAACCAGTTCGGGTATCTGATCTTCGATATTTCCTTTGGATATTAAGATCAGGCAACTTCTTGAAACCAGCTTTTGAACAAACAAAGTCCTCGGATTTTAAATTTCTGGAATTTGGCCAGTAACTGTGATGATCCTTACGAACACTAAAACCAAGATTATATCCATAATTACGATAAGCCTCGTATGCCTCTTTCTCATTAACATAAACATCCTGATAAATACACAATAAATGAATTATCCAATACCCAACCAATACGCAACACATACACAACCAATAAGCAGTAATTAAGCAAATCAATACGCAACCAATATGCAACCAATACGCAATAAAAACCCAACATATGTGCAATTAATGCGCAATGTATACCAAATCAATACGCAGATGATACTCAATGTATATCAAACAGATAAGAAATACATACGCAATTAATACGCAACAAAACTTTGCAATAAGAAAATCGAACTACAAATTCGTTATTGTACCCTAGCTCAATAATACTTTAAAAGAAAGGAACATCGAGTATTCTTTTAAAATCATTTACAATTTAACATTATGTACATTGTTTATAAAAATACGCATCTATGTTAAACACAATAAATACATCAAAAATCTTTGTACCCTAAAATAATTACATCAAAAAAATAACTCTGTAAAGAGATTTAATTGCAACATTGCTATGAAGAAAACTTGGAAGAAGGCGAACTTTACCGATAAGCTGAACTTTTAGGTGTTCTGCTATCAAAAATCTTCGTCCAGTCGCACTGGTTTTAGGTGTTCTGCTTCATGTGCGCTTGTTTTCTGGACGTCGGCATTCTCCAGGTTATCGGCTTCCTCCAAGACCTGTGAAAATATTGTCTGCTCATAAAAACCAACATCCTCCTCCAGATCCAGATCAATCTCCATCTTTATCGGCATTTTTTCTGCGAAAATTTTGACTCTAAGCGTTATGTACTTCGGTGATTCGCGCCTTAAATTCTGAAAAAAAGAAGCGCCAACCTAAATTTAACATTATCTCCCGGGTCGGGCTGGAAGACGGGTCAGATATCATCCGATTTACACAAGTCAATTGAATTTTTAACCATTTTCACTTAAGCAACCGAACACATCTTTACGACCGAATTCCACACAGAAAAATTTCCCCTCCGGCTTGATCGACGTCGATACATATCTGCTACGCTGCAACCCCATCAACCTGTTGAAAAATCCACATCCTCTCCTGGTCTTCTGTCATCCGCCATATCAAATCTCCACCTTCGTTTCTCTTTCCACTTTCTTCTCCTTCCCTCATCCTCTATTTTTTCTGACGGCAGGTGACGGTTCCTTTGAGCGACGAAACGACGGTTCATACTTCCCCCGCTTCCCCTTTTTCTCTCCCATGGTAATATAGGTTTCCGTGAAGTGCCGATCCATAGCTTCAATGACGGCTGTTTCCGTTGCAGCGGAGTGGCAACTCCTCTACAACCGCTACTACCGCAAACCTGAAATCTACTCGATGCAATGGGGTCGAATGGAGCTCACCCGCAACCGCGTCGCCTGCGCTCCTTTTGGAGGTCCCATTGCCGTTATCAGGGACGATTCCAAAATCGTACAACTCTACGCGGAGTCCGCGCGTCGAAAGCTCCACATCTTCAATTCCGCCGGAGTCCTCCTTGCCTCAACGGTCTGGGACCGTCCTGGTGGCCGGCTTGTTGGCATGGCGTGGACCGACGCCCTCGTTCTTGTCTGCGTCGTGCAGGACGGTACGGTATATAGCTACGATATTCACGCAGAGCTCTCTGCCTCTCAATACTCCATGGGAAAGGATTGCTTTGAGCAAAGCGTAGTTGAGTGCGTCTTCTGGGGGAATGGCATGATCTGCCTTACCGAGGGCAACCAGATATTCTGCGTCTCTGATTTTAAGAATCCTCAGCCTTGCAAGCTCGCTGACCCCGCGCTGGAGGATTATCCTCTCTGTATTGCGGTCATCGAGCCGCAGTACACAATGCATGGGAATGTGGAGGTGCTACTTGGGGTTGAGGATCATGTTCTTGCTGTTGAGGAGGATGGCATTCAGCAGCTTGGGGTTGGGGTTGGTCCCCTGCAGAAGATGGCAGTATCACCCAATGGCAAGTACCTTGCTGCTTTTACACATAATGGGAGGCTACTTGTTATACCTACAGATTTTTCAAGGATCATATCTGAGTATTGTTGTGAGGTTAGATAAACTTGCATGAAGCAGTATCCGCTCTTCTGTACTTTTGGTTCAGCTGATGCTAGAGTTGTTTACGTTTGAGGTGTAGAAATTGCAAAATCAAGGGTTGCACAAAGAAAGCATCGTGAAATTAAGGTTTTATAATGATCCTTTAAGATAGATTCTGAACTTAGCTAATGACCTGCAGTTGCATTTCTTAGATTGATGAAAGAAACCACGATAGGGGCAATGTGTCATTAAGAATGATAGGTTTGTTATGATTTTCTCTGTTGCATTAGATATATTCATTGTTTTGTTAAAATACAGTATACACAACATGCTACGTTTGTTTTATGAGGATATAGAAGAAAACCTTTTTTGTTTATTACTCGATTATAAGCATTTTGTTCCTTGATTCATTGTCCATTGATGTGTGCTAAAATTATTCATAAGATTGATACGTCAACCATCATTAGTTAATACATTGGCTTTTTAATATAATGAGATCAATCATAGAGCATAATTTCTTCAGGAGTTATAGAGGAAGAAAATTAATTAATTTCTTGGATAAGCTATTTGCAACCATGCAAACATAGATGAGTACAATAGTAATGTATCATAATCTTGTTTTTTTGCAATTTGTGCTTGAATGTTACTTATCAGTTTTGCTGTTTAAGTTGAGTAATCCAATGAGGTATTGTTTTTTCTTTTTTTCAGAATTTTGATGATAACTGTGCTTTATTTTGGTTTGTGATATTTTTGAAAAGTTTAAACTTGATTTGTGAATTGCATATAGATGTAAAAGATCCCTTGTGTTTAAATACTATTCCATCTTTCAAATCAAAAGATGAAAGATGAAAATGTCATTCAGAAAGTATTGTATTAATTTGTTGGTTTTGTGAATTTTTTTGCATTGCTCCATAACCAATATTTTAAATTAGGAATTGAAACTAATTGTATGGGAGAGGGGGGATGCATAGTTGTGTTTAGAGACTTCAACTCCTTCCATCTCCTATGAAGAGATAAAAATGTGAAGGTCATTCCCCTTAAAAATGGAAGAGGGGGGAGATTATGAGGGAGAGAGAAGGTTAAAGAATTGACATGAAAGTATTTATTATAGATGACCTATACCAAATCTGTAAAGGGCAATGTTGCCCCTTTTAAGTTTATATGAAACTTGCTAATAATTGAGAGGCCTAATAGTTTTTTCCTTGATATGTCCTTGGGAACAATAGTACTTTGCTTAAATTTGTAGGATTTATATGTAATTTATCTCCATTTCTTTAAGATAAATATACTTCAACATATCTTACAATTTAATTTATTTAATAAAGTAGAAAGCCAATCCCTTGTAGTTTTTAGTTTTCCAATGTCTTCTTTGTACTTTGATTTATTTACATGTTTATCCAATACTCGTGCAGTCAGCATTACCTCCAGAGCAGATAGCTTGGTGTGGAATGGACAGTGTCCTTCTCTATTGGGAGGACATGCTTTTGATGGTGGGCCCTGCTGGTGACCCAGTGCGTTATTTGTATGATGAACCAATAATACTCATTCCCGAGTTTGATGGCGTGCGGATTCTTACCAACACAAGCATGGAATTCCTTCAAAGAGTTCCTGATTCATCAGTGTCTATTTTTCAAATTGGAAGCACAAGGCCAGCAGCATTATTATATGATGCTTTGGAGCACTTTGATAAGCACAGTGCTAAGGTATTAATTGAATTGTGCGCTCTTTCGAAAGTGATACTGCATGTTTTATTTGATAAAGTTAATTCTTTAGCCATTAAACTATTTTGATTAATGGTTTAATCCATGCTTTGGAGCACCTACCTGATTAAATGCAGTTTTCTGATGATAGTAGAAACTGAAATGAAAATTTGAAATGGTTGTATGGCCATCATATAACCATCTTGTTATCTAGAACCCTCATTTTTCTTTTTCTTTTTCAATTTGCTTTATATATTCACTTTTGTTCAGATTTCTTTGTAATTTATTGGCTACGCTTTTATTGATTTTGAAAGATTGGACACATGCTTGTTTTATGCGAACAAATATCAATTAAGTGAATATATTTTTTTGCTTTTATCAATTACATAGATTGTTGGTGGTGATCCTTTAGATGAACTCCTCATATTTGATATAACAAATGGGTTTGGTGATAATGAGCAAGGGGGTGTGAGTTTGCACTTTATTCACTTTTATAGTTGAATTTGGCTACGCATGTTTAAAAAATAGTTGATGTGTACTCCTTGAGACATCCTCACTATGAGGAGCATGAAAAATGACTTGAGGCTTATGCCACTTTGCTCTGAGTGAGGCATACACCTTTTGTTTTACTAAGGTGCATGCCTCAAGGTCTTATGCCTCGAGACATTTGAGACGGGTGCCTTAAATTGATTAGAATAAAAAACATTTGTTATATTATCTTATAATAAACTTATAATATGCTTAATAGTTAGCCTAACATATATTTCTATTCTTTTATAAGTTAATTGAGCAAGGGTTTAGGGTTGGGTAAGCGGGCGAGTGGTTGTGAATGAGTGAGGCACAATAATATCCTTGGATCATGCTAGTTGTTGCAGTTGTGGGCAGGGATTGCGCTGGTTGTGAAGGCTACGAGCACACGAGGGAGGAGTTTAGGTATGTGCGCTTTCTTGATTGGCAGTTCTAGGGTAAATTTTTTTCTTTTCTTATCTTTTAGAAGAAAGATAAATATTTTCTTTATTTTCTTTTAAATATCTGTATATCCTTTAGTTTTTTTATTGTTTTTTATTTATTTTTACTTTTTTTTTTTATTTTTTTGTAAGTTTTAGATTAGTATTTAAGATTGAGTTTTGAGTTCTTTTTCTTGTTATATAATTTTATGATTTATGATGATGAACTAAGTTACTTTATATTTTCTATCATATCTATAATGTTTTTAAATTCGATCAGTTTTAAAATTTTCTTGCTCGAGGCTTACGCATTGTTTTTCTCAAAGAAAAATACCTTCGTTCCCTATTTCTCTTTTTTAAGACCCTATTTACACATATATGCTACAAGCTTATCATTATGTTGTTTTTTCTCTTATTATTTCTAACAATGACTAAAGCTGAGCATAGCTAGTCATGTAGTTTGCTAGTTAAGCACATTATGAATTTTGGAGCTTGTTAAAAATAGATTGCCCTTGCTAGTGTTTAGAATTTATTATTATTAGTGAGATATATTGTTTAATGATGACATGGTATATGAGACTTGTTCAAAGAGTCTCGAGAATTGTATTAAACCTCATTAGAGTAGACTGTTCTTAGATCAATTTGTTATAATGTTTGATGTAATATCGAGACAAATAGCTAAGGGCAAGTCGACAGGGTTACAAACCCAGGTATTGCATTAAGAGTTTGGCTTTTCATCTTGTACAAGTTTCCATGTAAGCCTAGGGATGATACATAATGTCTCTAAAATCATTGAGTATTACTTAAGAAGCTTCATTTAAGATCTTTTGATGGGATGGCCAGCCATATCAGTCAAGTAAGAAAATTTTTTAAAAATCACTTGATTTTAGGATCACTCTATTTGCCTTATTTTTCCAATTCAAAATTTTCATATTTTTGAAGTGTTTAATTTAATTTTATTTTTCTTACTTTTTTTCTTTGTATTCGGACAACTCATTAATCTATGTGATATTATTTTATTGGCTCCTAAGGTATTTCAAATTTATTTAGGCTTGAAAAAAGCCTATAAAATATTATTGATTTGTTCTTTTGGATTCATTGAATAAAACTTACTTTTCGTATGTGCAAATTCAAATGGAAAGGCTTGGTGGCCACTCTACTTTTTAGTGAAATTGGTGGTTAATCTTCTAGGGCTTTGCTTAGTCCTTAGTCATCATTTCCCACCCTTTCTCTTTTCTTTCCCAACAATTCTCATCTCATTTATATAATTGAATCATAGGTTTTCTCAATCTCAAGATACATCTATCTTTCTCAAAACTCTTCTAAACATTCTGATAGGGAACGCTTGAAGATCTCAAGTGAAAACCTATCAATCTTGGAAAAACAGAGGAAAATATCCATAAAACCCAAAACACCATAAAACAATAATTTATTGCAATAATAAGAGATAATGGAAGGAAAATACCAAGATACAGTTGATCCAAAATCCGAGAGGAGGTTCTATCTCTCCAAATGCCTAGACGCCGCTAGAGACCAAGAACGCCAAGCACCAAGAACACCAAAATCTGCTACAATTATCCCGATCCCTAACCCTAATACAAACTCCTACTTAAAGCAAATACAAAAATAAGACAAAGTACTAAACAATCCTCAAATAATTAGCCCTAGTTAATGGACCTCACCCCAAGGGGGGCGGGATTGGAAGTCTGCGGACCACCAAGCTTGCATCTGCTGTACTGCAGGAGCTAACCCACAAGTTGGGCCGGGTGGACCGGTCCAAGCATATCACATCTTTTTTTTTCTTTATAATATTCCAAGGTCGCAACTCTCCAATAATTCTAAGATATCTTAGCCAAAAGCTAAATATATGCGGATCATAAATATCACAACTCCTTAAACACTGATCTAAAATTAATAAAAAACTCTAATATTAATTTCTCAACTTCGCAAACCATTGGTTTGGAGTTTCGCATCTCTCTCCTCTAAGGAAAACTTAAAAGAAAAAATTCTTTTCATCACTGCCCATATAATTTTTTTTACCACTATAGGACATCAATTAAGTTGTCACCTTTACCATAGAGATCCTATAGTCCTTACATCAAAATTTTATGTAAATTTTACATTTCTATGCACTTATAGAGAATGATTGGATGGTAAAAAACTTTAAAAAATATTTATGTTAATTTTGATGAATTGATTTAGAAATATTTTTACAACTATAATAGTTAGTGTTAGAATATGTGTTACATTTTCCTTTTGCATGTAATATGCATGTCCATGCACTTATGGAAAGCGGTTGAATGGTAAAAATATATATGTAATTTGTATTGAAAGATTGATTAAGAAATCTTCTTACAACTATAATTGTTGATGCATATGAATGGAGATTAGATCTGCCAGAGCTTCTATGAAAACTTTATGGCACACCCATTTTGATATTATATAATTTTACAAAACTATTACATAAAGTGGTTAAAAAATTAGATGTCATGCCTAACTGACTTGATTAATGTTAAGGTCTAGATTAAAAATTTCAATGTTTTAGAAATTACCCCAATCTTGTGAGAATTTCTATTCACATTATTTAAGATGCATTTCTTATGAAATGTTAGTGAACAATGGCGACTCTTCAAAATATCAGGATTCTTGGATCATGTAAGAAATGTTTATCATGATGATTCACCCAGAAGACTCAGCAAACTTATTTTGCTGGTATAACTGTAATATATATTTCCTTCTAAGGATTGGTTCAAGGAGATGCAACAATCCTAGAGGGAAATATATATTAATATCATTGCTAGATTTAAAAAAAATTGAAATTTTATGGATATATAAAACAATCAAGTTTTATGATTAATATTGAATAGTCAGAGGCCCCGCTTAGTGGGACAAAGGCTTGATGTTGTTGTTGTTGTTGTTATTGAATAGTCATAGGGTAGAGTGTTGCTCCGCCTATTTATTGATTCCATTCTATTAACAAGGCAAATCAACTGCCAATTTTTTGTTGTATAACTCAACTCATTGATTTTGTGATATTGGCAGGCTGATGAAAATTTGCGAATGATCCGTGCATCATTGCCTGAGGCAGTTGAGGTTTGTATCGATGCTGCTGGACATGAGTTTGATGTTTCTCGGCAACTTACATTACTAAGGGCTGCTTGTTATGGCCGTGCATTTTGCAGGTTAATTTTTTTGTTCAGCTATGCCTGTTTAGTAATGCTCCAGTGTCTATATATCATAATTCTAGGCATTATTTTCATTTACCTTGAAAAAATCCTTTGGGGTTCTAGCTTCACTTTTGCGTTTGTTTAGGGTACAGTTCATTATCTATTTTGTTCTCTTTTTCTCCTTCGATTGATTTGTTGTTTTCTCTCTATTGATAAATGATCCTTCTTACCTCTTGAATCCTTAATAACATTTTGACCAAATCTCTTAGGAAAGAAAAACGAAGGAAAAAATGAACACATTAAAAAAAAAAAAAAATTCCTATAGAAGGTAAAATTACCCTTGGCTTTAAGCACTACTCTATCATCTTCAACTCTGTAAGCTGGGAGTATTGATTAAAGTAAAATGCCTTCAATGTCTAGCAACAGGCGTTACAATCCCTTCTTGATATAGTTTTCAATTGCAGCGATGCTGATATCATCTTTACTAATGACCTTGTTCTAGGAAAAGTTGGATTGCCTGGATGCCTGAATTCTATTGTCACAAATTGAATCCAAGACAGAATTTTGGATCACTGATTCTAGGATTCAACTACAAAAGCCTTCTTAACTGTTTATATCTTTAGGTGGCACAGGGACCTTCCAGTTCATTTATACAATGCACAGCTTCTGCGAGGCTTTTAGGTGGAGTGCAGACCCTACATATTCCTTCCTTTTAACATTGTTGACTTCTATCGAAGTGTTATTCCTTCTTCATAGTTGACATATGCATGTATAATCTAAGTTCATTATCTACGAACATAGTGATAATTTTCTTCTTGATTACTTGATTAAGAGATGAAATGTGTGGGGGTGAAGTTGGAAAGTTTTGGTTGGTCTATTGTATAGATAATTCATCCTGAAACCATCATTACTATTGCCTTTCAGTCAGTGTTATAATTTTTGGATCTCATCATACAAAGTGGCTGGTCAAATTAAGTATTTAGATTTTCCTACTGCATTTTGTCATGTCAAACACAGCATCCAATATGGTAGAAATTCATTTTTTATGGATTTTCTTCATTGTCGGATTGAAATTTGTGATAGCTTTCTAACAATGGGTTAGAAAGCTATCACAGTTTATGATTGTGGTATGTTTCATCTGAAAATGAATTCACTCTATATGTGGAAATGGAATTTCAAACAAGATAAACTAAAATTATTCCCAACAAATGTAAGATTTCACAGAATGTAGTAATTTATATAGATTTGTGATTTGTCAAACAGCGCTCTTCATCCCCCTCCCTCCTTCCCTCCTTCCCTCCTTCCCTCCCTTTTTTCTTTCAGTAACCCAGTTTATTTATTTTTTGTCTTAAACTATTTTATGCAGTTTTAAATTCGTTGTTCACAGTTTTGTGATTGGCCCTCATCACACAATGAAATAGCCAAAAGTTAACTCAGATTCTTCAACTATTCTTAATAAGTTTTTTTTATCGTCTTGTAAGCCATGAGAACTCAATCATTGTCTTTTTAGACAGTGATGATAATTATTTTTCCAAGTTGGAAAACATATGCTTATTTGTCCCTTCACGTAGTTGCATGTGGTGTTCATTTCCTATGATCAAAGGTAACTGTTGCAAATAGTATGTGACATTTCTTTGTATTTACATTAAGCGGCTAACTATACAATCTTTTCCGTTGCTGATAAATATGTTGTGTTGTTGATGTTTGCGAATACAAACTAGGAGGGATGATTTTTTTTTTTCTAGTGAATTCAAGTTGGATAGTTGAAGTGGAGGAATGCATTGGGCTTGTTGTGTGATAGAGAAGTCACTCTCAAACTTAAGGAAAATTCTATAAGATGGTAGTGAGACTTGCAATGTTCTATGGTGCAGGATGTTGGCCATTAAAAGAGAAGCATAATATTAAGTTAAGTATTGCATAGATGAGGATGCTTAGGTGGATGAGTGGCTTTACTCTTAGAGACAAGATACAAAGTGAGCATATACGTGAAAAGGTTGGAATAGCTCCAGTGGAAGATAAGATTAGAGAGAGTCTCACCTTAGATGGTTTGGTGAGATAAAATAGCGGCCTTCTGATGACCCGGTTAGAAAAGTAGATGTATCAGATTTGACTTAAGAAAGGTTGAGGTAGACCTAAAAAGTCTTGGTTAGAAAATATTAGAAATTACCTTTATTTATTAGATTTAGATGAGAATTTGACTCTTAACAAGACATAATGGAGAAAAATGATTCATGTAGCTGACTCCACATAGTGATAAAGGCTTGTTGTTGTTATTGTTGTTTGTATGATATAGGCTTGATATTACTCAATTTTACTTGGGCCAGATGTTTGTTGGTACTATTAGCATATATTTTGTCTTGCTGTATCTAGCAATTACTGTGTCATGCATCTTTCATTAATTATAATAGCTCATAGAGAATCCCTATATATATTTTTTTCATTTTCAGTGGGCATCTAATTTTTGATAGCATATAGGAAATGATATTTTGTTTCTTCTCACAGCCAGTTTTCCCGTGACCGCTTTCAAGATATCTGCAAAACTCTGCGTGTTCTGAATGCTGTTCGTAACCATGAAATTGGCATCCCACTAAGTATCCAACAATATAAGGTCTTGCACAATTTTCTATTGCAAAACTTTTGCCATGAATATGATTCTATCCATATTTTATTTTTAAAAATATTTCTGCCGGTGTTTTTTTTTTCCCCAGTCACTTACGGCACCAGTTCTGATTGGGCGTTTGATTAATGCCTACCACCACCTTCTTGCTCTGAAGATCTCTGAGTATCTTAATTTGAATTCGGTAATTTAACTTTTTTCTAATACTCTGAACAATGTCTTTTTTTTTTTTTTCATTTCTTTTATTGGCTTGCTATTAAGTCTGTGCTCTATAACGTGTGTATGAAAAACTAGAAGGTAATAGATACGGGCTATGAGCCATGCTGAATAGCTCAACTAAAAGAACTAATAATTTAATATTTTTGAATGTCTGAACTTGTTGATCACATATCTTTTTACAAAATGGGGATGATTCTTAAAGAAAAATGATGTCAATATCTATGTATAAAATAAACGGTAGAATTTAAATATCATGCAGCAAAAGATTAAATCTAGTATGGTTATATTAGGCTTTTCTATTTTATGCATGCAATTACTACCTTAAAACATGCCAGTGCACATATAACTAATGTAAAAGCAAGTAAATTAATATACTACTTTAGATGGACACGAAAGGATCAAAAAACTAGGGTTTGTATGTTGTGGAAACTGTAACCTTAGACATGTAAAAGAAGCTATAGAGAAGTTCATGTTGCTCTTCCCGATACCTTTCTTGAAGCTAATGCTTGTTCTAGATGTCTAGCTGTACCTTTGCTAATGTTCATCACATGGTTAAGTTCAAATTTAGAACAGACTAATATAATACATAAAGAGGTTAAAAAGGTTTGGAAGATGGATGAGGGAAAAAAGGGAAGATCTGAATTGTTTAGCTCAATTTCCACTGATCTTCTGCTGGCTCACAGATACAGGATTTCACATCCATGAAAGGAGAATTTCAGTCATCAAAGAAAGGTCTTGATCTAGATCTATAATTGCACTGGATTGAAAATTAATGAAATGCGCATCCAAACTAAGAATTATAGTTACTAGAGAACAAAGAAAATAGATGAAAAGTTTATGCATAAATAATGAAGAAAAGGGAAATAATCAAATAGAGTTGGCATGATTTCACATGCCCTCTTCAAGATTTGCACTTAGGAATTGAGAATTTTCAATAATAAACCAAAGAGCTTATATTAACATAATATTGAAGAAAATAAAGAGATTGCACTTACGTACTAAGGCAAAGGCTGGCTAATGACTACCTAAGATGCCCTGAGATCTTGGTAAATAGCCAAAAGATCTTGTGATTCGAATATTGAGCCAACTACAACAACAACAACAACAACATCAAGCCTTTATCCCACTAAAAATATTGAGCCAACTGAAACATAAAATACGTCCAAGTTAATGTATTGCACGTTTTGATTTCATTGTAATATACATTGCAATGGAATGTACTGTAAATTTTACTACTATGACTACCTTTTTTTCCTTCGGTGAATTCCACTTTGAGTATTTTATCTAGATACATGCAACTACTGATACAATTCTAATGATATAAATGCAAAATTAAAGTGCACATGATAGTCCTTACACAAGGCACACGTAAGTGAAAGAATATTGCTGCAACACAACTAGCTTTCATTTCTATTGATGGTTGTGAATTTGAATCTTCTCATCCATTTGAATAATTCTTTGCTTTGTGATGCTTCAGAACTTTTAAGTTTTTCAATGACTTTTTTGTGATACTTTTTAATCTTATTAAATAAATAACTTTACATAATTGCATATTTTAGATATAAATATGTTAATTTCTTGGAAACAACTTTAGAAATTTCTCGGTCATTTGTTCTTTGTTTAGGAAGTGGTTATAATGCACTGGACATGCACAAAGATGCTAGCTTCTGCAGCCATTGATGATGCTGCTCTGCTGGAAATTTTGCTGGATAAGGTTTGCTGTTCTTCTCTGTCAATTTTTCTGAAAAGACTTGTATATTCTATTATTTGGCATCAGTTTTTCTGAAACCAAAGCCATTGACATTGCAGTTGAAGCTGTGCAAAGGCATCTCTTATGCTGCAATTGCAGCTCATGCTGATAACAATGGGCGGCGGAAATTAGCTGCAATGCTTGTTGATCATGAACCACTGTCTTCAAAAAAGGTGCTTAAATTTTTAGAAGTACTTATTGCACTTTAATTTAGTTCTACGCTGTAAATCTCATTACTTGACAAATATAATACCATTGGTCTCTTAATAGCTGAGAAATCTCTAAATTCTCAAGTTATCGACCTACATGTAGTTCTCTCATCGTTGCATGGTGGACAACGGGAGGTGAGAATGCTTCCAGCTGTTACGTCACTTGTTTACCAAATCATTGCAGTACTTATTAGGCATATAAACTGTTGTGTTTGCTAATAGGTTATCTCGTTTCAAGGTTTATAGCCTTGTGTGTCACGGTTCTGCATACAAATAGGGTTGTTTGAAAACTATTTTAAGAAAATGGAGAAATATGAGGGGGTTTGTTATATTTTAATCATAAAAGACCTAGTCTTTGACAAAAAATTCCATTCTAAATTGAAGTCGGCGTCATGTAACTTGTAACTAGATAGTACAGGTCGTTTCCATCTAAAACATTGAAGTTTTCTTTTCAATAGTCTGTAGATCCTAAGTTGATCACTGCAACCTGCACGGGCTTATGAAATCTGAAATAATTATGAAAAAAATCTCAAGTGCTTCCTTCCAAAACCTCTTAGTGCATTCCATGTCCAATTTCATGATGGTATAAGTTTAGGAGATGTGCTTGGTAGGTTGGAAATATGTATCTGATAGGAAATACTTCTAGAAATCGAAATAATTCTTTGCTGAAATTTGAAATTTCAGCAAGATAAAACAGAAATCAAGAGAAATTTGGTGGCAAAACATTAGGGAAACTTGATTATTGATGAAAGAGGGAAGAAAACAAACAAGATAAAATGGATCTTCAATTTGAGAGGAAGATCCGACTCTCCTATTCCCTTGTCAGCGACTAGTGCCCAAGCAAACCCTAAGAGAAATACAAATTCAACTAAACATAATATAACCATAACCCTATGATGAAAATAACTATTAAATGCAAACAATACAAAGTAAAATGTCCAAACAGCCCCTCAAATTCAATTTTCTTGCTCTCTCGCCCCTTTCTATCTTTCACTCTCTCTCTTCCTTAATGATTTGACCCCACCCTAAGGGGGTGGGCTAGGCCTGGGTGGAGCCAGGATTCTGCTTGGTATAGACCTGGAGGAACTGCCCAGACCAACCCCTCTTGGGCCGGTTTAACAATACCCTCTCCCAAAGAATCACCTTGTCTTTAAGGTGGAAGGACAAAAATTGAAGTATCATCTGCTCATACGGCTCCCAAGTTGCGTCATACTCGGGTAGGTTTTTCCACTTTATCAGCACTTACTTCCTCTCGTCCCTGTTGTGCTTCTACCAACTCCAGTGGTTCCAAAATTACCTTCAAATCCTCCGTCAATGTCACCGGTTACTCCAAACTTGATGTGTGATCCCCTAAAGCTCTCCTTAACCGTGACACGTGAAATACTGGGTATATGGTCGCGATCGGAGGCAGCCTCAATTGATATGCCACTGCTATGATCCTCTCTACTCTCTCATAAGGACCAAACTATCTCGGAGCCAGTGTCTCATTCCTCCTACTAGCCATTGTCCTCGGTCTGTAGGGACGAAGCTTTAAATACACCCCATTCCCTACCTTAAATTGAATGTCCTTCTGGTGCTCATTTGCTTGCCTTTTTATAATCTGCTGGGCCTCAACAGATGTCTTTTCAATTCCACAAGTACTCGATCCCTCTCATCTAAGTATTGTCCCACTAAAAGATTGATTTGTTACTTTATCCAAAGTGCACCAAGTGAGACGGATTCCTACCGTACAACACTTTGAAAGGATTCATCTGGGATGTTGAATGATACAGAGTATTGTATCAATACTCCGCCCACACCAGCCACTTGGCCCACAGCTAAGGTGTCTCTTAAGCAAAGCATCACAAGTTTGTCTCCAAGATCTTGTTGACCATCTCCGTCCGCCTATCTGTCTGAGAGTGATAAGTGGTGCTTCTCTTTAGCACAATCTCCTGCAATCTGAACAACTCCCTCCAAAAGTGATTGTGGAATACCTTGTCTCGATCGGACACTATAGACTCCAATATCCTGTGTAATCTGACCACCTCTCTAATGAAGGCAAACGCACTATTACTGTCGTGTAAGAGTGTCGTAGAGGAATGAAATGAGCATATTTACTCAGTCTGTTCACTAGCACTGTTGATCTCAAAATCATAACCCAACAACTTTGATAACCATCTTTGATGCTCCTCGATCACCTTGTTGTGCTCTAGCAAGTACTTCAAGCTCCGGTGATCATTCATAACAATGAAATTCCTTGGCAAGAATTTTAAGATGATCAGTAATTTATTTCTGTTGTGATATGAAGATTTCTCTGTTGGAGTGGGCCGCTTCAATTCCGAGGAAATATTTTAATCTACCAAATTTTTTAATCTCAAATTCCCTGGCAAGAATTTTCTTAGAATCACTTTATCTTTTTCTTCATTCTCAGTCAAGATGATATCATCCATATAAACTAACAAAACTGTGACTCCCCCTAAGTCTAAGTGCTTGAAGAAATGTGTGTGGTCCCTTTGGCTATGTAGAAATCCATTGAGTAGCATAACATTGTAGAATCTTTCAAACCAAGTTCTAGGTGACTGTTTTAACCTATATAGAGCCTTCTTCAACCTACACACTTTCTCACCCCCAGAATTCTCCTTGAATCCTAGTGAAATTTTCATAAATATTTGTTCATCCAATTCCCATGTAGGAATGCATTTTAAACATCTAACTGTTCCAGATGTCAATTATAATTAGTTGCTAGGTAGAGCAGTATCCTAATAGTGTTCATGTTAGCCACAGGTGCAAAAGCTTTATGTTAGTCAATGTCGTATGTTGAGTGTACCCTTTCGCTATCAGTTTTGCCTTGTACCTTTTCAGTGTGTCATCAGCTTTGTATTTCATAGAGAATATCCTTTTGCAATCGACTAGTCTTTTTCTTACTAGTAGATCAGTGATCTCCCAGGTATTGTTCTTATACAAGACATGTATTTTATCTTTCATGACACTTTTAATTTTAATTAGATCAGAGCTTATAAATATTATCTGGAATATGAATATCATTTAGTGTGACCAATAAATTTTTATGTGAATGTGAGAAATTATGGAAGGATACAATGTTGGTTATAGGGTACATGTGAGATTTTTTTTTTATGAACTTATGTTTAACTTAATTTCAGTAGACGGTTTAGATTCTTGGATCTACTTTGGAGCATCGTTTGGGTTTGTATGCATGGAATATACTTTTCCGAATGTCATGCTATCCATAATTACTTTGTCCTTAGTTTCCCTAGCTTTGGTTTCAGGTTTAGGTGGATCGGTTTGAAGTGGAACTGGAAGGTCTAGGGGGGCAAGCTCACTTTCCTCATGTTCCTCAGTTTTAGTCTCCCCCTGAAAATGAGATTTGGTGAAATAGGATTTTTGTTCGTCAAAAGTGACATTGTCATATATAAGGATTTTCTTAGTAGAGCGGCAATAACACTTATAACCTCTTTGGGTGGATGAATATCCGATAAAGATACATTTGGGTGCTATTGATATAATTTTCTTCTATTTTTGGCTGTTAATGTGAACATTAGCAGTGCACCCAAAGATTTGAGTGTGAGGTTGTTATGGGTTCGGAATTCAAGTTAAAAAGAGGACATGACATCTATTGGTGCTTTTAGTTCCAAGGCTTTTGAAGGTAGTCAGTTTATGAGATATGTGGTAGTTAGAAGGGCTTCCACCTAGTAGGATTTGGATACATTGTGGTGGAATAAAAGTGCACGGGTGGAGGCAAGAAGGTTATTATTTTTTCTTTCTGCATCTCTGTTTTATTATTGGGTGTGAATGCAGGAAGACTCATGAATGATACATTACTTTTGAAAGTAGGAGGATAGAGTTTTATTAAAGTAATCTTTGGCATTGTCATAATGAAATTTCCTTATTTTCACCCTGAATTGGTTTTGGATTATCGTGTGAAAAATGGGGATGATAGTGCTAACATCGAATTTGGTTTTGAGGAGAAAGACCCAATAGACTTTAGTGCAGTCATCAATGAAGAATACAAACCACTAGAAATCTAAAATTTTAGGGTTTTTTGAGGGTCCCCAAATATCACTATGAATAAAATAGAAGAGTGTATGACATCTCTTATTTTTGTTTAAAAAAGAAACTCATTTATAATTGGCTAACTCACATATTTCACAATGAAATGATTCATTTTTCAACTCATGAAAAAGTTTTGGATGCATGTTTTTTAAGACATCAAAAGATAAATGTTATAATCTAAAATGATGAAGTCAAATAGTAGATTTTTTATCAAATAGGGATAACATAGAATATCCATTATTAATAATAGTAGATTTGTTCAACTCTTCCCTGTAGTCTAATCCATATTTCTCCTTAGCAAGTCCAATCTTCTTCCCCAATCCATGGTCCTAAAATAAACTAGTAGGATTAAATAGGACTTAGGAATTATGGTCATTGGTAAGTTTTTGTATGGAGATTAAGGCTTCGTTTGGGACAACTTTCTTATTGCTTCTAAAAGCAGTTTTTTTAGTATATAAATTTTAATTTTTATGCTAAAAAGCTACTTTAAGAAGCAATAACAAAGCCGTCCCAGACGAAGCTTAGGTTTCTAGATAATTGAGGTACATAGAAAATATTTATTTAGAGTGAGAGGGAGATAAAGATCTATATCCTTGGCCTGTTACTGTGTTAAGAGAATCATTAAAAGTGATGATTTTCTTATCACTCGGGCAAAGAGTGTGGTTGATGAAGTGGGTAATGAAGTGTGTCATGTGATCTGTGGCTCCTGAGTAAATGATCTATAAACCTTTTAAATAATTTCTAGAAATAGTTAATTCGATGGATATAAGAAACTTTCCTGAAAGTGTAAGAGAAGAAGATGCGGGTGGTTTTTCAAGGGATATCAAGAGTTATTTTATCTTATCAATATCTTCTTTCTTGAGTTCTTTGAAGCTGAACTGCATTTCTGGGTTGGGCTGACTTTTTATAGTATTAGCTTGTGATCAATGTTTAAAATTGCGTATTCGGGTATTGAGGCGTTTTTTATTCGTGAGGCGAGGCGTAAGCCTCAAGGAATTTTGAGGCGTAAGCCTCAAAATCAAAAAATTGCGTAAACATAAAATGATAAATTTTTTATATACTAATGAGTGAATAATATAAAACATAAAAAAGCATAAGATATGAAGTGAAAACAAATATCTTATCAATAGATGTTCGAAAGTAATTTCACTACTTCTATCGCATGATTTTTCAAGATATAATTATTAGTTTTTATAATCTACATCTTATAGTATACATTGAAAGCTCTTATTCTACATTAATGTGTTTGGGTTGTACCGAGCAGTACCATTTTCTTGATTACTGCTAGTTAAGGTGCAAGTAATGCGGAAGGCCTTCTCCTTTTAGGGGCTTCAAACTGTTCAAAAGTACTTTATCTGCTTAATTAAGTTTATAAATGTTGGTAGCTATGTGTAGATGCCTCATGAGTTACTAGATGATGCGGAGTTTTAACTGATTACAATTGTGTTTTGATACATATGGCGGGCTTTTAGATTTTAACTGAGCATAGAAGAGATGCGAGGTACAATTTTTTGTGCAGAGGTATGCAACTTTTGTAAAGTTATGTGGTGCTTTGTTTGACTAGGTTCCTTTATTGCTAAGCATTGGGGAAGAGGATACAGCCCTGGTAAAATCTACTGAAAGTGGTGATACCGACCTTGTATTTCTTGTTCTTTTCCATATCTGGCAGAAGGTATGTTGAATGTATGGTTTGGCTCAACACTTCGGGGTTTTTTCATATTGCATGTGGGCACGTGATCTGGATGTATCAAATTTTTATACATGTTTTGTTTGCTAATCCTTTATGATTTTTATCATCTTTATAAACAGAAGCCATCTTTAGATTTCTTTGGAACAATAAATGCGAGACCTTTGGCTCGAGATCTGTTCATCACATATGCTAGGTAATGTTGTATATCATGTAGGACTCAAACAGTGATTTAATATGCCGTGCTACATGGAGATAACAATAACTACTATTTTCTGATTGTAGGTTTTATAAACACGAATTTCTGAAGGATTTTTTCCTGTCTACAGGCCAGCTTCAAGTATGTTGCTATTTCGTCAATTTTACTATTTTATATAATATTTCTATTGCATGCCAAATCTCTTCAAACTCTTTGTGGATGAGTGGCTTTACTCTTAGAGACATGATACGAAATGAGAATATACATGAAAAAGTTGGAGTAGCACCAGTGGAAGATAAGATTAGAGAGAGCCGCCTTAGATGATTTGGTCACATAAAACGGTGGCCTTCCGATGACCCGATTAGGAAAGTAGATGTATTAGATTTTATTTATGTTAAGGAAGGTAAAGGTAGACCTAAAAAAACTTGTTTAGAAAATATTAGAAATTATCATTCTTAATTAGATTTAGATGAGAATTTGACTCTTAATCGAACACAATGGTGTCAAAGGATTCATGTAGCTGACCCCACTGTGGGATAAAGGCTTGTTGTTGCTGTTGTTAGTTTTATAACTGAAACGCTATCTTCAGTTTTTGTGTTTCCATGTTTCTTAACTAGGCTTCTTGCATCTAAAGCATTCTATGGACATTTTCTCTTCTTTTTATTCTATTGACTTTTTTAAAGAAGTATTAAAGTTCTGATTTAGTTGGAGAAACAACAGAATTTATCCCAAGAATTCTGGATGAGAAATTTAAATATTATGGTTGTGGGTTGATGGATGGTCAACTTAAGTTGAAACTGTTTTTTTCTAACCAATGCAATTTGATTGATTCCAAAATGCAAATCATAATAATTAAATTTTGTTTTACTTCTATGCTTAGCAACATGTTAGAATTCAACACTACCTACTCTATTTACATTAAAATTACTGGCTTATTTTTATTACGTGACCTTCCGCCAATGTCTTTTAAGTTGGTTAAACTTATATAGTCCTTCCTATAACCGACCTATTGCCAATTAATTACCCATAGTTTTGTATTGCTGTAATCTATCAGTCTAGATATAGTTCAAATCTTGATTAAATTGATGGTTGATAGGAAGTGCCCGTGCTTCTAAAAATCTTATTTCCCTTTGCTGAAATTAAATTACAACAATCCCAAATATAATCTCCAAGAGGAATTAAGAGCAATAATAAGAGAAAACTCTTTTTAATTGATGATATATAAAAGAAAATAACCAGATACAATGGATCTTCTATTGAAGAGGAAGATCCGGCTCTCCCAAATCCCTAGCCACCTGGTAGAGCCCAAAACTCCCTAAGAGCAATCTAAATTTAGCAAATAACATCATAATCCTAAAATCACCCTATTGTTAGCCTTACATAGGCTCTCGTAATTCCCTCCCAAATCAGCCCCCTTTCCCTAAATAATTCCCTCTCAAATTTGAATTCAAATTAAATATCTTTCTCTAAATAATTCCCTCCCAATTGTAATTAAAAATTTCCTAAAAAATTTCCTCTTGATTCCTCCTCCCTTACCCTAAATAATTCTCTATTGGATTTTGAATTCAAATTAGATCTCTTTCTCTGAATAATTCCCTCCCAATTATAATTAAAATATTCCTAAATAATTCTCTTTTGATTAAGAACCTTCCTAAACAACTCTCTCTTTATTAGAAATTTTTCTAATTCTCTCCCAATCAAATTGACCGGTCCATCAATACCCTCCTGCCGAAGTGTCACATTTTCCTCAAGGTGGAACGAAGGAAACTGCTACTGAAGCACTAGACTAAAAAATGGTTTGTTAATGGGCTGAATTATCTTTGCCTCTAGCATCTCCTTAATTAATCTCTCAATCTCTTCGTTTTGGATTTTGGGATGATGGTGTAAAAGAATACTCATAGGCAAGACTCTTTCAAGATGATGGCATGCTCGTGTTCCCGCAGAGGAGGCAACCTCTGAACTGGTTGGAATAAACCTTGATACTACTCTAGAGGTGGCTGTAGCAGGTATGGTGCTTCTATCTTCTTCCTATCTTTTTCTCCTTCCAAACTGTGCAGCCTTACTAAAAATTCCACTCCTTTCACACTTTCCCCTATTTGGAAGTGGCTCCAAAGGTTGTATCTCATCTTCTTTTCTCAATATTTCCACCTACTGATCTTCCCCTCTTCTTGTTAGATTAGAGTTTCCTCCACTCCCTTAGTCGCCGCCGCCTCTGACAACACTTTTTTGGTTTGGAACTATAGCATCTTCCTTATCATCTTCTATTTGATGAAAAACTTCTCATTTATCTTCTTCTTTCCCTAACTAGGCCCCCTTAGATTTTGAATTTAAATTAGGTCTCTTACCCTAAATAATTCCCTCTCAATTGTAATTAAACTTTTATAAATAATTTTCCTTTGATTAAGAATCCTCCTAAACAGCTCCCTCTTAATTAGGAAAATTTCTAATTCTCTCACAATCAAATTGGCCAGTCTATTAATGGTATCTCAGTTTTGTGTGTTGTTGCATAGTTGGTACGTGGTATTTAAGTGGACAACATGCTTGATGCTGGCTTGAGGGGAGATTAATGTTAAGCAAAAATATATTCTTTTGGATTTGAAGATAGTACAACAAGGTCAAGAATGGGTGAACAATTCAAAAAATTAGCCTCAAGATTAATAAAATATTTAAAGTCTATCATAGAAGATGAATGAAGCAAAACTTTTAAAGAAACACCACAACAACCGACCTACTACAACAACTCATAGTTCAATTTATTTTTGCATTTAATCTGTCCCAAATGCATTTTTAGTTCTTTTATTTTACTTGTATTAGACCAGTTGGTCTTAACCTCCATTAAACCTAAAACCGGTTCATATAAACCTTTATAGATAAGACCCCAAATATTGTAATTGAATTCAGCAAACAAGATTTTTGCTTTCACCCTTTTCTAATCTCTCTTCTTCCCCTTCTTCTTTCTTAAGGAGTCCACACCTACTTGAAAGATGCCTTCTCCTTCTTGATGTAGATCAAGAAGCTTAACAAATGATGCTCTCATTGCACTAAAAATTCCATTTTTCCCTCCTACTGGCCAGCAGTCTCTAGAATCCAACAGTTCTTTTCATCCGCCAACCCTATTGTTCTCCACAATAACTTACCTTTCCACCTCCTACCCTACTGACCAGTACTCTCCACCATAGCCAACCTTCCTTCCAGCTACCAGACCTCTTTTCCTCCACCGAAACTCCATTCTCCACTTCCTAATCCTGTGGGCCAGCAGTCTCTACTGCCCCAGCATTCATTTCAGCCTGCTGACCTGCTGCATTCAAAAACAGTTGCAAGAAATCTGCACCATTTAGGTTCTACGTTCACCTCTAAGAGTATGTTGCCTTCAAGAATCTGCCACAGTTTCTATTTTCAGCAGCAAGAAAAAGTCAAGGCAGAGTCAAGAAAGGTTCAAGCATCAATAACAGGTCCAGAAATCAGCATCAAGGATAGCTTCACTGACGCTAGAGCTGAGCTGCTTAATCTTGTTAAATTCAGGCCAGATTAATTCCATATGATAGTTAATATGGCTATATGTGTAATGTTTCTTATGTTGATTGTAGCCTATTATATTGCTACATTTGCCTATAATTATATAACTAATACTTGTAATAGGGGATGATTAATAAGATTTGATTTGGGCTTTGTGTAGAGGTAGACCTAAAAAAACTTGGTTAGAAAATATTAGAAAAATGATCTTTCTTTATTAGATTTAAATGAGAATTTGACTTTTAACAGGACACAATGGCGAAAAAAAGATTCATGTAGCCGACCCCATGTAGTGGGACAAAGGCTTGATGTTGTTGTTTGTTTCATTTCTTTATCTTGAAGTGTATTGAGGTGGTGGTTTCTTTCTAATTAGTTCTTGGAGTTGTGTTAGGCTACGGTCACTAGATTGTGGACAAGTTGTCATGCCCCCTCTTGTCCGGTGTCATTTTGTATCAAAGCCGGTAGGCTCTTCTTGTTTTTGTTTTCTGTATCCTGGATTGTTTTTTTGGTGGTGGCCGCCCCTTTCCTCTTCTCTCCAGCTGTCGCAGCTGACCATGCACCCCTCCCGCCTTCGTGAGAAATCATCTTGGTCCTCTACTTGTCATCCAGCCCTCTTCGACAAGAAATCACATACTACAAGCTAATGTTGTCTTCTTCAAAAAACTGGAAGTTGTTGTTGTTGACCTATTCCAGAACCTCCAAACGTGGCTGTCCAGTTGCTATCAGCCACCTTCACAACCTGTTGGAACCAACTGGGGTTGTTCAGCTGCTGTCCACCTTCTTCTAGGTCATTAGAACTGTTGTAAGCCACAAGAACAACCGCAAAAACAATTGTCCAGCTGTTGTACATCTTCTTCCAGGTCATCTAAACTGCTATAAGCCGCGAGAGCAGTCAAGACGTGTGGTATCATACCAAATTTGTGGTACAGAAGCTAGGAACAGGACAACACAACTATCTAATTTGTGGTACAGTAGCTAAGAAGAGTGCAAATTGCTTATGCCAAGAAACCTTCCAACCTCCTTCTCAGTTGTCCGCAGTCTTCTGCCCAAGACTTCACCTGATCCTGAACGACAACCCACTTTCCTCTCCACAGCATCTATATCTGTCTAGGTGTAGCTACCGCCAAGATCAACGAGGCCATCAAATTTTCTGCTGTCCTCCTTCAAAACAGGTGCTTGCCTTTGATTTCAGCCGCCTGTGTTGCCACTACAAAATGCCTCCTCGAGGAACGTTGCAGCGACCACTTCAAGAAGCATAAATTGATGATATTCGACAAGAAATTACCTGACTCAAACAACGATTGTCAAGGCTTGAACAAAGAACATACTTGAGCCCCCTTGCCAGGGACTTTGATGGCATCCGACCAAGCATAACGGCTTCAAGATCATTCGTTCCAACCAACGTTTAAAATTGCGCAATAAGAGCCCGCGCCTCAGCGCAATTTGGTCCATTTAAGCCTCAAAGCCCACGCAATAAGTTCAGTTTATGAGGCTTACGACTCAAGTTTACTAAGGCGTGCCTTATGGCGCGCCTCGCCTCATATATTTAAGGCGCCACCTCTAAAAAAATAAAATTAACCTAAAGTTTTTTTTTTTCAGTTCGCCCCCCCAGTTGCCGACGTGGCGCGCCTAGTGAGATGTCGACGTGGCATCAACATTTAAACCCTGGTTTAGGTCAAATGCAGAGGCGACGTTTAGATTTTCAAGTTCAGCAAAAATTCGAACTTTCAAGCATTCACTCTGGAGCAATTTCAAGCACTCTTCACTCAGTTTCTTCTAAGATGTCGTCACCCCCAAAGAGAAAGGTAACTTAATGCTATGTTTTCTGTTCCGTACTGCGTATTTTATGGTTATGCTATGCGTTGGTGTTCAAGGTTCTGAAGATCTTCTTATTTTATGCTTATTCTATGCGTATGCA
>NW_021319205.1:5381266-5384196 GCF_001605985.2 Dendrobium catenatum | reverse complement strand
TTTCTTCTTGCAGGGACGATAGTATCTTGTTTGTTATTAACATTCTTATTACCAGATCTGAGATTGATGAGTTATTAAGCGACAGTTATTTAGGCAATGAACATGTAGATATTTTTGCCCATCTCTTAGATGAGAAGTGTAACCTTATGCCAGATAAGTACCATAAATTTCTATACATCTCTCCAATCTATTGGGTTAGTAACTTAGTATTCAATTTATCAGTTTAACTATTGGATTAGTAACTTAGTATCAATTTCTTAGTTCTTACATTTACTACTTGCACTTGCAGAATAACAAAGGAAGGGAAAAATTGTCCAAATTGCAAATCGACCATATAACCGAGCTTTCTGTTTCTTCAAACAATATTTTATTATAGCCAATCATTGAATCCAATCACATTACCCTTCTGGTTGGTTTGCTAAAAGAACAAAAGTGGAAATTTTATGACTCGTTGGACCACCGCGTCAAAGAGCATAGGCTTGTTGTTCCAAAAATCGTAAGTGTTAGTCTGTTAGAGACTTAGATGAACATGAACTCTTCAATTTTTAAAAAATTTATAGAACTAATCATTGCTCTACGTATATTTCAGCTTAAAGCCCTATATTCTGACACGAAAGGAGCTTTTGATAGTGATATCAAAAAATGGAAGCTTTCTATCATTAAAGGTATACCAAAATAGGAGAACTCTGTTGATTGTGGAATGTATGTCTGTAAATATATGGAAAGAATAAGTCTTGAAGGCAACACTGATTGGACTGATAGTACAAATTGGCAAGGAGACATGTCAAAGTATAGGGCAGAATTCGCATATGAAATATTTTGTAAAACATTGCCAAAATAATAGTTTTTTATTCTGTGTATATATGTTTGTGTATAAATATTTCTGTGTATAAATGTTTTTCATTCTGTGTATAAATGCTTGTGTATAAATGTTTCTGTGTATAAATATTTTTCATTCTGTGTATAAATGTTTATTTTTGAAGACTATATTTTGTAAAACGCATAACACACGCACAACGTATGCCATATACACGCACTACGAACGCACAAAAGACGCACAACGTATGCATCATACAGGCACATATTACGCAGTAAATTTTATTTATAAAATTCTATTAAATATTTTAATTAATATCTATCTTTGTTTTTAAGTTACTTACATTAAAATGATGAGGGGTCGTGACATGAATAATAATTTTTGTTGGCTGTAGATTGACGGGTGGCAGATATGGTTGGGAGGATAAGAGGGTTTGTTGATTTTTTATGAGCCTTTATTACTTAGTATTGCTCAACATTCATATTTCTACTATATAATGCGAGACCACTTGAAGAAAAGTGTAACTCATGATGTAACCACTAAAGAATATATCGTTCAATTCTATGTATAAATGTTATTTACATTGGTTTGATTAAAAAATTACTTATTAAATGATAATACGTATAAATTAAGCATAGTACGCATAACGCACGCACAAAATACGCATAACGCACGCACAAAATACGCATTACGAACACACAAAATAAGTATAACGCACGCATGATACACGCACACATAAGCAGTAAATTTTATTTATCAAATTATATTAAATGTTTTAATTAAGGAAGAGAAATAAGGAATACGATGTTTGAAAGATTTTGTGTTAGATATGGTTGGAAGGGTGGGTTGAATTATTATGAGCCATTATTTACAATTTATTGCTTACTATTGTTCTACATGAAAATTTCCACTATATAATGCGGGAACGCTTGCCTTATTGTAACTTGATTGCTAATCAGAAGTAATGCAGGCTTGACAGAAGATTTGATTTTTTACTTCAGAGCTTAGTCTAAGATTGTTGTTAGATTTTTATTCTTTTGAGGATGAGGATAAATAAGTACATTTCAAAATTAGGTAATCCTTAGCCTCAAATGAATCACAATTTACCAGCAGCCTTAGACTTCGCTCTTAACTCTTAAGTAAAAAATCTTACCTTCTGTAAACATCAAAGCAAGCTTCTCTTGTAATTATTTTGGTTTAATATTTTTAATAGAATGTACATAGGTTACAACTGCTACATGAATTATGATTGATGTATTGTCCAATATAAATCATCTTTGACAACCAAGCTTTCCATTCATTACTGCGATTCGCACTTTCGCAGTAATGAAGGGAAGGCTTGGTTGTCAAGATGATTTATATTGGATAATACATCAATCATAATTCCTATAGGAAAGTTGATGTTGTTGAAGATGTACATTAGGTTCTCTTGTAAAATTGTATTTGTTATAAATGTTCTTTTAATTTGTTCTTATATTTTTTATATTGTACATAGTCATTAAAATTGTATTTATCAAATTCTATTAAATGTTCTTTTAATTATTTTTTTATTTTTTAAAATACGCAATGTTGACACAGAGAGCACGCACAAAATACTCATGGTGAACGCATATTATACCCATATATAACGCATAGTGTACGCATAAAGTACGCACAATATAATAATGAATATGTCCAGTACTCATACTATACCCAGAAAATCATATGTTTTATTAACTATTAATACAAAATCATACATTAAATTACATCTGCTCCAAAACATAGATAGTACGCTCAACATACACATAAATGCGCATAACATACGCAGAAATACGCATAGAGTACACAGTGTTCTGCTTTATCGACGGCTCGACATCATATAATACTGAACACATCCAGCACGCATATTAAACCTTAAACTTGTTTGCTTGGAGGTTTCTTCTATTGCGAGACTGCGAGTTGGGCTGCTGTCTTCTCCGACCTGCATCAGGTCATAGAAAAGATTAGTAAGAACTCGTTTTCTTCCTATTTTTCTCAATCAGGATGGTCAGAAATAAGGATAAGGCTGCATCAGGTCATAGAAAAGATCCAGTATGAAAATATAGCACTCAGGTGGATGTAGGAGGGAGTGATA
>NW_021319205.1:5373248-5381166 GCF_001605985.2 Dendrobium catenatum | reverse complement strand
TCCTATGATCATATAATACGATGTGAATTGCACATTTGATTAAACTTCAAATCAACCATCATTCAATTAGTTAACATTGCATCACCAAAAATTATTTTGATCGAGCACGAATCTTGAGAGATGTTTCAGTTGACAACTTTCAAAATTAAATGTAGGACCATCCAAACTCTAATTTCAACAAACTTATGTGGGCGTGTTGGTTGTCTTGTTTTAGTTGCCCTATGTTTATGTTTAGCCAAATATAAATGTCCACAAAAAAACAAGTACACGTGTCGATCAAGTAATAAAAATGTTAAGAGTGTCGATCCCATGAGAAAGTGTTCTGTTTCACACAATAGTTCTAGTACTGTCTACTTCAAGCTACAAAAAATATCCTACGCAACGAAAACAAGGTTGTAATCTATCTAGAATGATAATTGCATATGAAAACTGAATATGCCAATAGAAAAAGTATTTTGGATTAATGACAATGAAATGTCCTAAGCTTTCCTAAGTAGACTTTGTTGCATATCTGGGCTCAAGTCTTGTGATTTCGACGATAACAAATATTATTATTTTTATTTGCAATGCTATCTCCTAATAATTAAAGTTCATTGCATATATGTTTTCTCTATTAAATACTAACATTTCAGGTCCATAAGCTCACTCTCAAGCCAGCTCAAGATCGGATAGACTATGACTGAGTCAAGTCTGTAATTTTAATTTAAATGCATGTTCTACCTTTTCTTGAGTCAATTGTAATATGGTGGATCTTGAAGCTAAGTAACCTTATACACACACTCATGGGACTGAGTAGAGGGAGATAGAGAAAATTATTTTTTTTTGACCAAATTGTACATGACTATTTTGGATCGTACTAGATGATTTGTTCAACTCACAACCTTAATTAGGGCATCTAGGTCATGTAAACATGATTAAACAAATTATCCAGGACGATACTCTTATCATCCTGTACGATATGCTTAAATCATAAAAACCTGCCGTCAAACTCATTTAGACAAGATTTTAAAAGTCTCGAATTTGCACTAATCGTATAGGATAATCCTGATCGTCTTGGACGATTCATACCAATCATGCCTAAATTGATCAGGTGATTATGGGAGTAATTAAGGTTAGATTGATCGATCATATCATCCAGGATGATCATAGAATCATATTGGACAATCTGCAAGAAAAACCTTAGTTTTCTCCTAAATCTCCTGGACGTCTCGAACTATATGCTGGACGATAATATCTGATTTTGAACTAATCGTACATGACAATCTCAGCATTGTCTTAAATGATAAGTTATATTTACATATCGTTCTGATTTATCTCTTGGATGTCCCAAACTATCTGCTGGATGAAATTGTCTAATTTTGAACAAATTGTATAGGAAGATGTCCACATCATCTTAGACGATCAGAATAAACTTTGTGTTTTAATCATATAGGAAACCTAGATCATCCTGGCTAGAAGGGTTGATTTAAACTAATCGTACAGGATAATCTATCGATCATCTTGGATGATCTTTGATGATAAGTTGAAAATTAGGGCATTTTTTAAGGCCTTCTATTTTAGGCTCTCTTAATTATTGATGATTGAATCTTTGATGTTGTTATGACCTAAGAGAGCTTAGAGAAGGAGAAGGAGAGCTTTGGGGGGGGGGGGAGAGAGAGAGAGAGAGAGAGAGAGAGAGAGAGAGAGAGAAATTGAGGGGGAGTTTGTGAGGTGTTCACAAAGGTTGCTCCAAACAATGATTTAAGTTATCTTCTCCAATCATTTTCCTTGGCTCCTTGGATGCTCTAGAGAGATCTTCATCAGCACTAGATCAAGGTCCTTTGACTACTTCAGGAGGAAGCAGAAGGAGTTGGGGTTTTCTACCTTCTTCAGGAGGAAGAAAAAAAGTTAGGGATATCTGCCTACTTTAGAAGGAAGCAAAATGAGTCTTGATTTTTCTACCGCATCGGGGTTGGTGAAAAGATTTTATAAGGGTTTCCCCTCCTTACTATGGGAGCAAAAGGAGAGATACTATAATTTTAGTGCAATACCTGGAGGGGAGGCTCCGGGGAGTGGATGTATTTGCCCGAAACACTATAAAAATCTGGTGTGTTCTTTTTTATTTTTATTTATGCACTTAATTTTTGCATTATTTAGTCTTGATTATTTGTGTGGTTGAAATATCATAATTGTGTTTCTATGAAATTATTCTGCTTTCGCCTTGGGATAAAAGTAGTTTGTTTTAAAATATTTAAAATGTCAAAATAATTTTCCTTATTGTTTAAGTTGAATTTTTTAAAACACTAATTCACCCCACCCCCCCTCTTGGTTAGCCTAGGGCTAGTTTATAAGGGCTTAATAACCCTAACAAACTTTTAAGTGGTCTTAGAGCAGGATTCAAAATATCAAGTTTTAGAAAACTTAGAATTAAAGATCAATGGCTAACTTTGGTAACCAAAACACGACGAAAGGGTATTTCATTACTCGAGCACCCTTATTTGATAATATACCATTTAATTTTTGGAAAACTTGCATGCCCACCTTTCTGCAATCTATAAATTATCGCATGTGGATACTTGTAAAAGATGGTTATTCTACACCAACACGTGAAGTTAATGGCATAAAAAATAAACTTCCTTTTTTTAATGGACTTTTGATGATAGAGATCTAGCATAACTTTATGCAAAATATTTAAACTATTTTTTCTGTGCATTAAAATCCGTAGATTACATGTGTATTTCAACATATGCATTTGGTAAGGAAAATTAGGATAGATTATGTATTACTTATGAAGGCGCAAGTGAAGTTAAGGAATTTAGGTTAAATATTTTACTTCATGACTTCAAACTTTTTTACATGAAACCTAGTGAGTCAATATTTGAAATGTATATTAGGTTTACACAAATAGTCATATCCCTATATGCCTTAGGAAGAGAGCTAACAAACTATGAGAAAGAAAATAAAATTTTAAGATGTTTTCCTTCTTCCTTTGATGATAAGATTACCTTTATAACTGAATCCAAGGACTTGAATGTTTATTCTATAGATAACCTATTTGGATTACTCATTGCTTACGAGTAAGGAGTGAATCAAAGACAACTTGATGGAAGGAAGAAAAAGAAGGATAAAATTATAGCCTTAAAAGTTGATGATTCTGACGCTAATACTTCATGTTCTAAGAATGATGATATTACCTTAATTATAAGGCAATTCAAAAGCTTTTTGGGAAAAATGCAAAAGCACCATCAGAAATGGAACAAATATAAGAATAGCAAAAATTCTAAAGATTCTTCTGATGTGATTTGCTTTGAATATAGAAACCCGAGACATATAAAATTTGATTTTCCTACACTTAAGGCTCACCCAAGCAAGGAGAAAGGTGAGGAGAAACCCGAGTTTAAGAAGGGCAAGCTAAGAACCCGAAAAGCTTTCTAGGAAAATTCTACATCTAACAACTTTTTTTTTTTTTTTTTTTTTTTTTTACATCTAACAACTATGAAACTTAAGATGAAGAGGAGATAACAAACTTGTGTTTGATGTCGGATGATCATCTTGGTCACTCTAACCAAGAAGAGGTATGTGAATTAACATAAGATCAATTTCTTGAAGTTTCTGAGAAAATTCATTCATCTTATAGAAATCTTAAAAAATCACATGTTAGTATGAAACTGGAATTTCTAAACTTACAAAAAGAGCATAAAGTTTTGATTAAAGATCATTCCACACTTGATATCAATCATCTGACTTTTTTGGATGAATTTAACTCATTGTATGCAAAACATCTTGATTTAACAAATAAGTATGATTCCTTGAAAAGTTTATATGTTAAGCTAGAAAATGGATATTAGGACTTAAATACTCTTGAACTGATTTAGATAGTAAGGAGTATGCTTTGAAAATAAAATTTTTAATTCTTGAAAATGTAAATAAGTTTTTAGAAGTTAAATTAATTTATTTCAAAGAAAATAAAAAATCACCCGTTAAATTAATTTATTTCAAAGAAAATAAAAAATCACCCACAATGCTTGAGTTTTACAATCCCTCAGATCAGCATGCATCATTCAAATATAAGAAAATACACTATAACCCTAGTAGACTAGTAAACCCTTATCCTTGTGTTAGATGTTTTTTTTATGGCACGTTAGGAGATATCTCCTACACTTGCACCATTCACCATAGTACACATTGGGTGTGGAGACCTAAAGTTCAAAACTCATAGCATAGCATGCATACATTACATTCTTCTTTTCATAAGAAGGGACCCAAACCTATTTGGATTACCAAATCAAACATTTGATGATTTTGTAGGAGTGCTCTTACACAAGACCTCAGGAGAGAATATGGTACATGGATAACAGATGTGTACGTTATATGACTGGAGATGCTAATCAATTTATTTCGTTGGAGGCCAGGGTTGGAGGCAATGTCACTTTTGGAGACAATACCACCAAGCAAGTGGTGGGCGCAAGTATAATCGAAAACTCCAAAAACTTTTTCATTGAAAATATTTTACTTGTTGATGTCTTAAAACATAATCTGCTAAGCATAAGCCAACTGTGTGACAAGGGCTACATAATTAAATTTATAACTACTAGCTGTATCAAAAGCCTGAATGGAAAAATTGTGCTGCATGGAAAAAGATTGAATATTGTTTACATGCTAAATTTAAATTCTGTTAATTTAGATAACACCCTTTGCCTAAAAATTATTGTTGATGAGTCTTGGTTGTGGCATAGGAGGTTATGTCATGCTAGCATAAAAATACGTAAAAACATAACCCAAAAAGACTTAATAAGAGGGATCCCCAAGTTTTGAATTTACTAAGAACCACCTGTGTGATGTCTATCAATTAGATAAATAAGTCAAATCTTCTTTTCATTCTATTAAGGTCATTAGCACCTCTAAACCTTTAGAAGTTTTTCACATTGATTTTTTTTGACCCATTAGTACTACAGGCTTAGGGGGAAAGGTCTTTAGGTTTGTAATAGTTGATGACTACTCTAGGTTCATTTGAATTAGATTTTTGTCATATAAAAGTGAGTCATTCGATGAATTTAAAATATTCTCCACTTGGATTTTGAAAAAGCTAGGTTTTGATATATTGACCATCCATAGTGACCATGGTGGAGAATTTAAAAATGAGAGATTTGAAACTTACTGTGAGGAGCAAGGGATTAGTCATAACTTCTCAGCTCTTATGACCCCTCAGTAGAATGAGGTAGCTAAAAGGAAGAATATGACCTTAGTAGAAGCCGCTAGAGCCATGCTTACTAAGTATTCACTTCCAAAATACTTTTGGGCAGAAGCGATGAACACATCATGATATGTATTAAATAGGGTGAATGTTAGATACAAACTGAATAAGGCACCATTAAGTAAAGGTAAGACAGCCAACCTTTCTCACCTCTATATATTTGGATGTAAGATTTTCATTCTAAATAATGGGAAATCACTCTTAAGAAAATTTAGCAAAATTTGATGAAGTGTTCTTAGGCTATTTAAGTGTAGGGAAATCTTATAGAGTGTTTAATAAGAGGATATTGGTGGTGGAGGAGACTACTCATATAGTATTTGATTAATCTGATTCTGAGAAGTTTAGGGTTGAGGAAGAAAATGAAGTAGGTGAGATACCCAAGGAGTAGAAACTACAAATATAGAGGAAATGGTAGAACCCTAAAACACTTTTCATAGAGAATGGTGATATTCTTTGAGTCGTCCTAAATAATTGATCTTAGGAGATCATTCTGAAGGTGTTAGAACTAGGCATGAACCTAGAAAAGAAATAAATCACTATGTCTTTATTTCAATGACTAAACCTACCAATATTAATAAAGCCCTTTCTGATGAATTCTAGATCCTAACCATATAAGAGAAACTAAACCAATTTATTAGGAATGATGTCTGGGAGCTAATAGAAAAACCTAAGGACTAGAGTGTGGTTAGAACAAAATGGGGTTTTAAGAATAAAATGAATGATTCTAGAGTAGTAGTGAGGAATAAGATAAGATTGGTGGCTAAGAGGTATAACCAAATAGAAGGAATTGATTTTAACGAGGCTTTTGCCCTTGTACCTAGATTATAAGCTGTTAGAGTGCTACTAGCCTTTACTTGTTATAAGAAATTTAAGCTTTTTCAAATGGATGTCAAGAGAACCTTTTTAAATGGGGTAATAAAAGAACATGTGTTTGTAGAGCAACTCCCAGGCTTTAAGAATTCTTAATTTCCAAATTATGTTTTTAAATTAAAAAAGGCTTTGTATGGATTAAAAAAAGCATCCAGGATATGTTATGAGAGGCTTAGCACATTCATATTAGAAAGGGAGTTTATTAAGGGGAGCATAGACACCAACCTTTTTCTAAGAAGAGTAAGAGATAAATTACTCATTGTCCAGATCTATGTTGATGATATACTTTTTGGATATTTTGATAAAAATTTTTGTGATGCTTTTCTAAAATAATGAGTATGGAATTTAAGATGAGTATGATAGAAAAATTGTCTTACTTTTTGGGATTTAGTATAAGGTAAATGGATATGGAACTTTTCTTAATCAATCAAAATATATTAAAGACATCCTAAAAAATATGAGATTGATAAAGCCAAGACAATAAATACTCCCATGAGCTCCAATGTTTAATTAGATAATGACTCAAATGGAAAATCAATTGATTAAAAGAAATACAAAGGAATAATTGGATGACTCCTTTACTTGACAACTAGCAGGCCTGATATAATATTTAGTGCTTATCTTTGTGCCAGATTTCAAGATGATCCAAATGAGTCCCACCTGATTATAGTTAAAAGAATCCTTATATATCTATTAGGACCCTAAAACTTAGAAATTTGATATCCAAGGTATATCAATTCTTTTGAGATTATAGGATATTATGATTCAAACTTTGCAGGGTGTAAGGTGGATAGAAAGAGCACCTCTAAAATATGTCAATTTATATGATAGTCCTTAGTCTCCTGGTCTAGTAGAAAATAGAACTTAGTTGCTTTGTCTACCACTGAAGCTTAGTACAATGTCTTAGAAAGTTGTGTGGCCCAAGTCCTCTAGTTAAAGTAACAAATTATTGCTTTAGGTTTACCTATGATAACACTAGTGCCATCTGCATTTCAATGAACCCAATCCAATACTCTAGGATCAAACACATTGACATAAGACAACACTTTATTTGGGACCATATTACTAAAGAAAACATTGAGCTATACAATGTAGCAACTAAAAACCAACTGGCTGACATCTTTATTAAACCACTGGCCTTTAAAACTTTTAACATCTTAAGGACCAAATTAGGTGTCATAGATATTACTAGTTGAAATTATTACTTTCTATTTTCTGATCTTTTTTTTTGTTTTTGTTTGCATATTTATTTCTATTTATGTGCTTCTATTTTCTATTTTTCATTTTTATGTTATTTTTTATGGTCACTATTGGAATGACATTTTTAATTTACTTTTGATTTTGAAAATTTGTAAATAATGATTAACCTCCCTAAATCAGTTAAAGGAAGAAACACCATTTATTAATTCTCTTTCCCTAACTCCTTTGGTGGTGTAATTTTCTCTTTGAAGAAAAAATTTATTTCAAATTAAAAGTTGGACTTTGAAATTGAGATCTTTTCTATATTTTTACAATAATCTATCTTATATGAATAATATTTAAAGTTATTAAATCACTTTCAAATTTTCTTGATCAGGTTATTATAGTTATTATATGAATATGATTTTTATTTATGGTTTATTCTTCTTTATATTAGAGAGTGAGTTTTTTATTCTCTTATATCTAGAATATATTCTCATAACTAAGAGTCTTTAAAGTTTTGAAAGGGAGCTAGCTCATAAAAATAACAAGAGGTATAAAATGAGCCCAACAACAACAACAACAACAAGCCATTATTCCACTACGTGGGGTCGGCTACATGAATCCTTTTTCTCC
>NW_021319205.1:5366410-5367689 GCF_001605985.2 Dendrobium catenatum | reverse complement strand
ATATATATATATATATAAAGGATAATTTCATTTTATGATATTACTATCATATATAATGATAATTATAATATTATATAATGCTCCAAATACATCATTTATAATGTCTGATATGAATATATAAATCCTTGTACACCTGATGTTACGAGTTGGCCATTATAATTCATATTATGATACACCATTATTCAAGATGATTATTTGTATTGACATGTTATTATTGTGACTTAGTTTTCAAACCTACGCTTTTATATCATGTGAGTTTTTTATGATACAAAAATATTATTGTGCTGATATTGTTTCTCCTAATACATATTGGAAAAATTATGCTTGTGTTGTTTGTGTGTACTAACATTTCAGGAAAAACATACTCCAGACTGTCGATGACTTCAAGATAGATTAAATTAGGGTTTCATGTAATTGAAGCCTATATCTTTTTCAATTTTTCTTGAGTCTAAGAGAATATTTGATTGTATTTGAGTAATAATGTAGACACACACTAGAGGTGAGAGTCAAAACTTGTACTTTTAAAACTAATCATACTGTAAGATTATGGAATCGTATGGGATGATTTGACATGAACATTCCTCTAAAAAAAAGTTAATTGAATCATGCCTTAGAAATTTTATTTTGTACTATTCATAATGTACGATGTTAGATTCATACAGACGACATCTATGAGTGAGAGTGAGAGTATGATAGACTACTATGATATAGGGTGGATGGGAAAAGAATATATAGAGCATTTTGGGCAGACTTAGCAATTGATTTTTAAGAAATAGAAGTAGAGGAGGAAGTCACAAACTTGTGATTAATGCCTAAAAATCTTAATCACTTGGCTCAAGAGGTGGTATGTTAATTATCTTATAATGAATTATTTAAATTTTCTAAGAAAATTTGTACTATATAAAGGAAACTGAAAAAGTTAAACACTAAGTTGAACATAGAGTATTCAAATTTACTAAAAAAAAGAAAAAATCTTGAGGAAGGATCTTGCATGAACGTATAGCAATCACCTGAAATTATTGGATGAATTTGATGATCTAAAAAAGAAATGCTATTCCCATACATTTTACAATGGTTACAAAAAATAGGTAAGTTTTTAAATTCTACTTCTTGTTGATACCCATTTAGCTCAGAACCAATCCAAATTTCTTTTGCATATTTTTTTGAAATATCCATTTTCATTAGAACTCGTGCCACACACAACCTAGAAATAGCCATAGTAGATTGATTCGTATGTAATGTTCTACCAAAAATAGAACCTAAAGCAAATAGAATCTGA
>NW_021319205.1:5349119-5359930 GCF_001605985.2 Dendrobium catenatum | reverse complement strand
ATTAGTCAAATGATGCTCCAATCTCTCCCATAACCTCATTATTTTGTATGTGTCCTTGTTTCCATAAACTGTAGCAATTCTCCATGTGTCCCTATTGAAAACATTAAGATCTCCAATAAGAAACTGGTTAGAAGATTCCAGCATGTTAAAAGTGGCCATATCCTTCATCCAAATCACTAGAATTCCTCCAGAGAGTCTTTCTGAAGGAACTTGACAGAAGTTCCAACCTTCTCTAACTATGGAAGTAGCTAGTCAGTGAAGCAAACTATGCACCAAACCAGGCTATATCCAGGTCGTGCTGCTGCTGCTGCTGGTGTGCAACATAGGCGTCAAAACGGGCTAAGTCCTCCGCGCGGTGCTGCTCATAGTGGGCTATGTCCTCAGCATGTTGCTGCTCCTATGCAGCAATGTAAGTGTCGAATCGGGCCTCCCACTGATCAAAGCGCTCCACCAACTGGTCCATCTGAGAGTGCTGGCAGAGCGGAATAGGTGTAGGAACAGGTGCAAGAATAGGTGCAAGAGCAGGTGCAGGAGCCTCCTCTTCCTCTGTCTGAGCTTCCCCATCCCCTGGGTGGAGACGTGTACTGTGAAGGGTTTGAAAGGAAACATTAGAGTAGAAAGCAGGTTGAAGGATTGGTGAAGTAGGATATTGGAGATTATATTTTGATTCTAAGACATAAGAAATGATATGTCCTAGGGCTAGATTTAGCTTCCTCCTATGACCTGGATCCTAAATGGTAGTAAGATGATCGATGTAGAGAAAGATTATGTCGGTATCATTGAATTCACGATGTGCTAAAATGTAAAAAGTGGTGAGTGAAAGAAGAGGAGTAATGTGGATGCGATCACCAGCTTTTAGAATTATAGATGTGCGAAGGACATGTTGGACAGTCCTAGCATCTTTGTGTAAAGAGTTAGTCTCTCCAACATGAATGTGGGCATTGGTGTTGCGAAGGAAGTGATTGGGTGGAGCCCAGTCATAATCAGGATCGGAGGAAAGAGTGTGAAGCTTATCTCCTGTAGTGGAGAGCTGTAAAAATTCTTCATAATCTTGGTATGTGATCTTGATAGGGCGTCGATTCACATATGAGCCAAGAGAAGTGAATACATAATTTATTCTAAGGCTCACAAAAAATTCAAACAAGAGCTCATAATTGAAGGGAATTACAAGCGTTAGAATAAAGAAGAGAGAGGTGTGAGTGAAAAGGTCGAGTACCAGATGAGAGAGATGGTCGGGATTGATTGACCGAGACATAGTGAAGCTGTCCATTTTGTAGCGTTGATAGGTAGCCTGATCATCTTCCTCTAAGAATCGAGGGTCTAGAGTGGCCCTTGAAGAACTTCCGGATGGGTGACGAGATTGTTTTCCTCCAGCCATTATCACGAACAAGCAAGAAAATAGGAAGAAGTAAGGTAGGAAAAGAAGTTTGGTGTGAAAAAAATGGCTGGAAGGATATGAATTTATAGGATCGGCCAGATCATCCTGGCCGATTGCAAGATCGTCTGGGCCGATCTGGATCAATGATTGCGTATAGTCTGATTGGTCAAAAAGGGGGTCCTATCATCCGGGCTGATTAGATATCGGCCAAGCCGATTAGACACAAGAGATCGTCCAAAGGAGTCAAGCTGGGCGACCGTTGAAAAAGTAGATAAGCCGGGCCGATTCAGTGGATTGTCCCGGATGATGTCAAATAATGGATCATACCGGTCGAATTTAAAACATTTTAAATTATGTGCCATGTGTATCGGCCAAGCCGAACAGGTGGATCGTTTGGGCCAGTTATCCAAAAATGGATCATCTAGGCTGATTTTAAAGATTTTAAACGTACATCCACATGTATCGTCCAGGACGAACACATGGATCGATCAGGATGATTGTCCATAAAGAGGAGAATATCATCCGGGATGAAAAATGTATCGGCCAGGCTGATAAGAATGATTGAAGCAGAAGATAATCAGATCATCCAGGCCGATAATGAATCGTCCAGGATGATCAAAAGCAGAAAATAGTCGGCAGAGGGGAGTTTAAAGAGTAAATTGATCTGATCATCCAGGCCGATAGGAGTATCAATCGGGATGATGTGAAAAAGTAAGAATCAGAGGATAGATGGAGATGATCAGAAAAGACCCAAAAGCATCAAAATCAAGTGAAAACGATAAAAATATGATACGAAAAAGACATAAACACGAACAAAAACAAGGATTTTTTTTTTATCAAGGTATGAATATGACATAGTCTCCATGTGATTGGTTTTAAAAATTTTGTAAGGATCATTGAGTTAACATCGCCAAAAATCCGAAAAAGCGGTGAAATATCCGATCATGTTAACTCTTAGCTTGGACTTCTTTGAGGGCAAAATGTTCTTTTGAAATCAAAAGACCTAACTCAGAAAAACTAATTGGATAAGAAAAAGAGATCCATTCAAGACTTGGTTTCAAAAAAATATCTTATAAAATAATGTATCAAAGTAATTTGTCACAATCGCAAAATTCAAAATCAAGCATTTGAAAATCTCAAGTGATACATGAATTCTTCTAAGATTCAAAAATTTGGGAACGAGATGAGAGATTGCTTTAATGGGCTCATTGTATGCCTCTTATCTATTGAATTGCACACTTTGTGCATCTTGTTTTTGATGATTTTTTTATTCACTTTGTGTATATTTTCCAATTTTGGCGTCATTGCGTATTTTTTGTTTTTGGCATCGTTGACTTTTTTTTGCAAGATAGAATCTTTTTCAAAAACTCTTAAATATTCTTAGTTGTGAGTATATCTTCTAGATATTAGAGAAGAAAAACTCACTCTCTAGTATAGAAAAGAACATGCCACAAACCAGAATAAAAAATCATATGAGAAATGCAATGACATGATAGTGAGAAATCTTAAAGTAACATAAAGACTTTGATCATTATAAATATAGGCTAGATTGCTATAGCAAGGTAGAAAAGATCTCAATTGCAAAATCCCATTATTAATTTGAGATAGACTTTTATTTAGAAAAGAAAATTTTGCCACTAAAATTGGTTAGAGAAAGAGTCACAATCAACGGTATTTTTATCCTTTAACAGATTATGAGATGTAAAACATTGATTACAAAATTTTCAAAAATAAAAATAAGGCATATGATATTAATTCAGTGATAATTAAAAAAATAACATAAATCATACTAAAGATAAAGCTCCAAAAACAAAATCAGCTACACAAATAAATAAAGAAAAAACTATAAAAATAAATCAACAGAAGTAAAAATAAATAGTATATAACATATCAGAAAATAGTAGAAATTAAGTTCATGCATTAATGTCAATCACACCCAATCTAGTCCTTAAAGTGCTGAAAGTGTCGAAGGCCAGTGGTTTAGTAAAAATGTCAGCTAGTTGATTCTCAATTGCCACATGGTGTAACTCAATGTCTCCCTTGGTCACATGGTCTCTAATAAAGGGATGCCTTATGTCAATGTGCTTAGTCCTTGAATGTTGGATAGGATTCTTAGAAATGTAGATGGCATTAATGTTGTCACAAAGAATTGAGATCATGCCTACAGGTAATCCTAAATCCAATACCTGCTATTTCAACCAAAGGACTTGGGCCACACAACTTCTTAAAGCAATGTACGTATCTTCAGTAGTGGAAAGTGTAATAGAGTTTTGCTTTCTACTAGACCAGGAGACTAAAGACTGTCCTATGAATTGATAATTTTCAGAGGTACTTTTTCTATCCACCTTACATCCAGCAAAATCAGAATCAAAATATCCAATAATCTCAAAAAGGCAAAGTGTGTGTAGGCTCAACCCTTTCCTCTAGATATACATTTTCTACTCCTTGGATAATCTCTCCAACTCCTTCAGTGTTTTGGTGCTCTACCCTCTTCTCTAAATTTTTTACTCCAGTGGTAATCTCTCCAACATCATCATCATCATCAACTCTCGGCTTCCTAGGATCAGATTCATCAAACACTACATGAGTAGTTTCCTCCACCACCAAAGTCCTCTTATTAAACACCCTAAAAGACTTCCCAACACTAGAATATCCTAAGAACACTCCATCAAATTTTTGGTCAAATTTTCCTAAGTGAGACTTCCTATTGTTGTGAATGAAAACCTTACAACCAAAGACATGAAGGTGGGAAAGGTTGGGTGTTCTACCCATTAGGATCTTATAGGGTGTCTTATCTAATTTGGCTATAACATTCACCCTATTTAACACATAACAAGCTATGTTAACCGCTTTAGCTCAAAAGTATTTTGGAAGTGAATACTTAGCATGTATGGCTCTCGCGGCTTCCACTAAGGTCTGGTTCTTCCTTTCAGCTACCCCATTCTGCTGAGGGGACCTAGGAGCTGAGAAGTTATGGCTAATCTCCTTATCCTCACAAAAATCTCCAAATCTCTCATTTTTAAACTCTCCCCCATGGTCACTATGGATGGTCAAAATCTCACAACCTAGCTTTTTTTGGATCCAAATTAAGAAGGCTCTAAACTCATCAAAAGACTCATTATTATGTTGTAGAAATCTAGTCCAAGTAAACCTCGAGTAGTCATCGACAATCACAAAATCATAGACTTTCTGTCCTAAGTTGGCAGTGCTAATGGGTCTAAACAAATCCATGTGAAAGACTTCTAAAGGTCTAGAGGTGCTAATGTCCTTAATGGAGTAAAAAGTGGAGTTGACATGTTTTCATAATTGGAAGGCATTACAAATGTGATCTTTTGAAAACTTAAGCTTGGGGACACCTCTAACTAGGTTTTTCTGGGTCACTTTTCTAAGGATTTTTATACTGGCATGACATAATCTCCTGTGCGACAACCATGAATCATAAACAACAATTTTTAAGCAAAATGAAACAGCACATTCAATATTATTTAAATCAAGTATATAAACATTGTTGATCCACTTTTCCTGTAAAATAATGTTATTATTTAAGATGATAATGCATGAATTTGCCAAAAAATTTATGATGAAGCCCTTATCGCAAAGCTGACTGATGCTGAGCAAGTTGTGTTTTAGTTCATCTACAAGCAAATTATTTTTAATCAAAAGGTTCTTGGAATTACCAATTATACCTGAGCCTACCACCTTCCTGGTGGTGTTGTCTCTAAGAGTAACCTTGCATCCTTTCTTAATCTCCAGCAAAATGAATTGATTGGTATTGCCAGTCATATGTCGAGAGCATCCGCTATCCAGGTACCACATGCTCTCATGAGGCCTTTTGTAAGAGCTTGCCTACAAAATTATTAAATGTCAGATTTAGGAACCCAAACATATTTAGGTTCCTTCTTATGGAATGTAGAAAGCAATGTATGCTGTGAATTAATTAACTTAGGTCTCCAGATCCAATGTGAACTATGGTGAATGGTGCAAGTGTGTGCTATGTGTCCTAGCATGCCACATGAAAAATATCTAACTCCAGGAAAAGGATGTACTAATCTACTCATATGGTAATGCTTCTTTTTATGTGATGCATGCATTAATGATTTTTTATTTTCAAAACTTTTTAGATTTTCTAATTTTTTAAACTCCTTTTTTAACTCATCATGAGATGATTTTAAGGAATCACGTACATCAGATAATTCAACATGCTTTTTATTTAATGCATCAAACTCATCAAGTAAAGATATGTGATTGCTATCAATTGTAGAATGATCTTTAAGAATAATTTCATGCTCTTTTTGTAAATTTAAAAACTCCAATTTTAATCTAGCATTATTTTCTTAAGTTTCCTATATGATGCATGAATTTATTCATAAACTTTAAATAATTGCTCATAGGTTTGTTCACATACCTCTTTTTGGTCACTAAGGTGATCGTTTACCATCAAGCACAAGTTTGTTGTCTCCTCTTCAGGTTCAGTCTCAGAGGAGTCAGATGCAGAGTCCACCCAGAATGCCTTTTAAAATCCTTTCTTATCCTTTTTGAACTTGGGTTTCTCCTCACCCTTTTCCTTGCTTGGGTGAGACTTAAGTGTAGGGAAATCAGCTTTAACATGTCCTGGCTTCCTATATTCAAAACAAATCATATCATTAGAACTCTTAAAATTTTTGTTTTCCTTACCTTTATTCCACTTTTGATGGTTCTTTTGCTTCTTTCTTAGAAAGCTTTTGAATTACCTTGTGATTAAGGCAACATCATTGCATTCAGACCCAGAAGAATAAGTGTCCGTATTGTTGGCCTTTAGTGCCAAAGTTTTCTCTTTCTTTTTCTCACTTGCATCAAGATTTCTTTGATTTACCCCTTGCTCGTAAGCAATGAGTGAGCCAAGTAAGTTATCAATTGAATAGGTATTCAATTCTTTATATTCAGTAATTGCAGTAATTTTTGCATCAAAAGAGGAAGGCAAGCATCTCAAAATTTTATTCACCTTTTTATAGTTAGTGAGTTCTCTTCCTAAGGCATGCAAAGAAGTTACAATTTGAGTAAACCTTATATACATTTCAGAAATTGATTCAGAAGGTTTCATACGAAAAAGTTCGTAATCATAAAAAAGAATATTCAAACGAGATTGCTTAACTTTATTTATTCCTTCATAAGTAATGTACATTCTATCCCAAATCTCTTTACCAGTAGTGCAAGTTGAAACACGCATATAATCTTTAGATTTTAAAGCACAGAAAAATAGTTCAAACACTTTGCATTAAGTTGTGCTAAAGCTCTTTCATCAAAAGTACATTCAGTAAAAGGTACTTCAGTTTTTAATTTCATTAAGTTCACGAGAAGGTGGAGAATAACCTTCTTTAACAAGCATCCACATGCGATAGTCAATAGATAATAAAAATGTAGACATGCGAGTTTTCTAAAAATCAAAAGGAATATTATCAAACAAAGGTGGTCGGGTAATAGAGTATCCTTCCGTAGTATTATTATTACTGTTGTTAGCCATGGATCAAAATTCAAAAAGTTTTCAAACTTTGTTTTTATGAATCCCACTTTGATACTACTTAAAAGTTTATTAGGGATGCTTAGCCCTATGAACCAGCCCAAGGCTAACCAAGAGGGAGGATGAATTGGTAATTTAAAAATATTTAAAGCAAAATACAAAACTCAAACCAAAATCACCACAAAAAATTAAAGTGCAAAAAATTAAATGCAAAGCAATAGAAAAAGAATACAAGGATTTATAGTGGTTCGGTCAACTCGACCTACGTCCACTCCCCGGAGGCACCCTCCGAGTATTGCACTACAAACGTGACTCTCCTTTTGCTCCAACAGCAAGGCAGAGAAGCCCTTACAAAAACTCCTTTTCGCCGACCCCGGCAAGGCAGAGAACCCAACTCCTTTTGCTTCCTCCTGAAGCAAGAAGAGAACCCAACTCGTTTTATTTTCTCCTGAAGCATGCAGAGAACCTTAATTGATTGTTGAAGAAGACCTCTCTCAATCCTCCAAGGATAAGAGACTATGGTGGAAGAAGAAGAAGTGGAACAATGCTTAGAGCAACCCTTGTGAATCTCCCTTACAAGCTCCCCCTCACAAAATCCTCTCTCTCTTTCCCTCTCTTTCCCTCTCTTCTAGGCTTTCTCAGGTTAAGACAGCAATAAAAGATTACATTTAGGGTAGAGTAAGAGATCTTAAATAGAAGAGCTTCAGAGTAGCTCTTATTTTATTTAAATCGACTTTATCGTCCAGGCTGATAGGTGTATCGGCCTGGCCGATAGAGTAAATTTTGTTCAATCAGCCCAGTCGGTTTGGGATAATTAGAAAATTTTTGGTAATATCGTCCAGGCTGAAATTATGTCATCCTGAACGATTTGTTCAATTTCGAGGAGAATCATCCTGAACATCGTCCTGAATAGAAGCTGGCCGATGTCAATCGTCCATGACATCGTCCCTGCTGATCGTGCGATCAGTCTGGTCGATGTGATCATGCAATCAAACTTATTTGCTTTCCTTAATAACCAAATTAATTTAGGCATAATTATGTTTCATCGTCCAGGCTGATGTAATGGATCGTCCTGACTGATGTCCAAAAATAACTAATGCCTAAATAGATCAGGCGGCTGATTCTTTCTAACTTGAGCCTATCATCCCAGCCGATACAGTATCGGCCAGGCTGATAGGCTTAATGATGGCTATCTTATCTATGATGCCCTGATTAGGATTTCTATTTTTAATCGATTGTCTAGGCTGATATAAATATCGACCTGGCCGATGTTACAAAAAATAGTAAACTCTAAACAGACAGAAAATTTCCCATGTGTGTGTGTGCACGATTACTTAGCATTAAGAACCAACACATTTCATAATAAAATTAATAAAAGGGAAAAGGTACAAAGTGACTCAAACCTAGTCTACCCAATTTTGAGCTGGTTTCAATTGCCGTTTGATCTTGTAGACCTGAAATGTTAGTAGGCAAGGCAGTCATAGAAAAACAAGAGTGTTTCCTATCATCAAAATTATAATACATGAAAAAAAATTCACAACACATACAATCAAACTAAATGTCTTGGAAATACGAACCCAACGACACCAAATTCGACTCAATCCGAGCCCAAATGAGTCCAAATCAAGGACCCAAAGCATTGTTGGAAGGTTCAAACCACAATTTGGATTATCAAACGGTTTCCAAATATGACATGCCTATAGTCGAATCGAGTGGCTCGATGAGACAAATCCAACGAGCCCAAGATCGCTAAATTCCGACATCATTAAGACCTTTAAATGTCTAACGAACGGTTCACGATCAAGGGATACAACATCGACTGTCCATCCAACCACTCCCCATTTACCCTTGATCTCTCACCTATTTATGGGCCATGCCACTCCAGAAATCTATAAATAGACTTCTCATTTCTCTTGAAAGAGGGACCGAAGAAAGAAGAGAAGAAGAGAAGAAATGGAAGAGAAGGAAGAAGCTCATCCTCGACCACCATCGGAGTCTCGCCGAACCACCTCTTGAGGCCCTCACCTCCACCGGACCACCGTCTGACGCACTTGCTCTGCCATACCATCTCTTGAAACCCTCTCCTCCATCGAACCACCACTTGAGGCCCTCACCTCCATCGGACCACCGCCTGATATTGTTGCTCCGCCGGACCACCACCTGAGGTCTGGACTTTCGCCGGACCACTACTTAAGGCACTGTGCTCCACCAGGCCACCACCTGAGGCCCAGACTTTTTTCGGGCCACCACTTGAGACCCTGTGCTCCACCAAGCCACCACCTGAGGCCAGGACTTCTGTCAGACCACTGTTTGAGGCCCTGTGCTCCACCAGGCCACCACCTGAGGCCCGAACTTTTGCCAGATCACTGCTTGAGGCCCTATGCTCTACCAGGCCACCACCTAATGCCCAGAATTATGTTGAACCACCATTTGAGGCCTTGAGCTCCACCAGGACACCACTTGATGGCTAGAGTTCCACCGGACCTCCACTTGAGCCCTGGACTTCTGTCGAGCTACCACTTGATGCCGAGAGTTCTCCTTGAGTACTGCCCTTCTACTGCAATCTTTCAGACCCCTGTCTCCTGCCGACTATGATCCTTCTGACCTCTATCGCCTAATATGGTCCTTCCGACCTCCATCACCAGACAACAGTCTTTCTGACCCTGGTCTCCTTCCAACTACGATCTTTTAGACCCCTGTCTTGTGTCGACTATGGCCATTCAAACCAAATAAATATATCTATGTTGATTATTATAACTCCCATCATATAATGTGTTCTATATGATGTATATTTGTAACATTAAGCTAAGGCCTTCTCCCAAGAAAGGGCCTCATTTTTAATCAACTACAAATGCTAGTGGATTCATTCAAGTTATGATAGGCCCCATAGTTTTCCCCCTTTTTAGGAGTTTTCACATAAAAACTCTAGTGTCTCTTATGAACACTACACCCTCTATCTAATCTAATTGTGTGCTGGATCTTCGTACAATACTAAGACATTGAGTTATATATTTCTCTACCACTACAAATACTCCAGTACGCAGCAAGACTGAAATACAAAACATATCAATTTAAAGTACCAGCCATAAATGTTTAATAATTGAAAAAAAAAAACAAAGAATTTTTCAGATACCATATCTTAACTCAATTACTTAATTATCTTTTTTTACCTTTTTTAGACCCTGAAATAAAATGCAAAGTACAAAGTGAGCTAACACGGTTCAATTGATAATATTATCCCAAATTATTTCTAAATAATTGCAAAATAATAACATAAAGTAAAGCAATTATTCCAATCTTGATATCATACCAACATTATGGAACAATGTAGGGTTTTAATGATAACTAATCAGGTGATGGGGATTGGGGATGATGTGAGTTATTTGCAGTGGTCTATACTTACATGTATTTAAATATAAATATCCACTAAAAATGTAAGAGCATGCGTCGAATAAGTATAAAAGTATTATAAGATAGTGTCAATTCCATGAGAAATTATTTTGCTATACATAATTGTTGTAGTGTTATATGAAAGTGCTCAGATAATACTAGAAAGTGCTCTGATACCACTTGAAAGTTCGTTAGGAATGTTAATCCCTATAGAGTTGGTCTGAGGCTAACCAAGAGGGGGGCTGAATTGGTATTTTAAAAAATTCATTAAAAACCAAAAGAACGATTATCACAAACCAAATCAACACAAAAATAAGTGCAGAAGAAAATAAATGCGGGCAGTAAAAATAAGAACATAAGGGTTTATAGTGGTTGGGTCAACTCGACTTACGTCCACTCCCCGGAGGCGCTCTCTGAGTATTGCACTACAATCGTGAATCTCCTTTAGCCCCCACAGCTAGACGGAGAAGCCCTCATAAACACCTCCTTTTTGCCACATCAGGCATGGAAGAGAACCCAACTCCTTTTGCTTCCTCCTGAAGCAGG
>NW_021319205.1:5294560-5343026 GCF_001605985.2 Dendrobium catenatum | reverse complement strand
TAGAGAGAGTCGTCTTAGATGATTTGGTCACATAAAATGGCGGCCTTCCAATGACCCATTTAGGAAAGTAGATGTATTAGATTTGACTTATGTTAAGAAAGGTAGAGACAAAGCTAAAAAGATTTGGTTAGAAAATATTAGAAATTATCATTCTTTTTTAGATTTAGGTGAGAATCTAACTCTTAATAGGACACAATGGTGAAAAAGGATTTATATAGCTGACCCCACAGTAGGGTAAAGACTTGTTGTTAGTTTTTTAACTGAAATGCTATGTTCAATTATCGTGTTTCCCTATTTCTTTACTAGGCTTCTTGCATCTAAAGCATTCTATGGACATTTTCTCTTCTTTTTATTCTAATGACGTTTTTTAAAGAAGTATTACAGTTCTGGTTTAGTTGGAGAAACAACAGCATTTATCCCAAGAATTTTGGATAAGAAATTTAAATAATATGGTTGTGGGTTGATGGATGGTCAACTTAAGTGGAAACTGTTTTCTTTAACCAATGCAATGATTGATTCCAAAATGCAAATCATAATAATTAAACTTTGTTTTACTTCTATGCTTAGCATTATCTTAGAATTTAACACTACCCACTCTATTTACATTAAAATTACTGGCTCATTTTTATTAGGTAACCTTCCGCCAATTGTCTTTTAAGTTGGTTAAACTTATATCGGGCATTCCTTCCTATAACCCAACCTATCGCCAATTACCTATATTTTTGTATTGATATAAACTATCATTCTAGATATAGTTCAAATCTTGATTCAATTGATGGTTGATAGAAAGTGCTTCAAAAAATCCTAGCTCCCTTGGCTGAAATTAAATTACAACACTCCATAATATAATCTACAAGAGGAATTATGAACTATAATAAGAGAAAACTCTTTTTAATTGATGATATATAGAAGAAAATAACAAGATACAATGGATCTTCTATTGGAGAGGAATATCCGGCTCAACCAAATCCCTAGCAGCCGGCTAGAGCCCAAAACTCTCTAAGAGCAATCTCAATTCAGCAAATAACATCTGAATCCTGAAATCACCCTATTATTAGCCTTCAATAGACTCCACTAATTCCCTCCCAAATCATACCCCTTTTTCTGAATAATTCCGTCTCATATTTGAATTCAAATTTGATCTTTTTCTCTAAATAATTTTGTTAGACCGGCCCAGGATAGGCCGGTTGGACCGGTCCAGCAGGGATCGGTCCGCGTCTACGCGAGACGGAGCCGGGGCGGAAAAGCCTGGGCGGAAACGGCTCTGCCGTGAATCCACGTAGGCTTGAGAGGGGGAGTTTAGGAGGGAAATTTTGAACGTGAAAGGCTGTTTTAGGAAGTTTATGATTGTCCTTTATGATTAATTTTGTATAATTAGGAGTTTGGGGGGAATTAGCTCCTCATCTTGAATTTGAGTTTTCTCTTTGAGATCTAGATTTTGTTTTGGGCTCTTGGCTTCGCCGGAGACTTTGGAGAGTACGTTCTTCCTCTCGAATTGAAGAACAAATTGTATCTTTGCTATTTTCATTGTCTACTAGTAAAATACAAGCGTTTTCTCCTCATCTCCTGCAGGTTTTCTCTATTTTTCTACTGTTTTTGGCTGATTTCCTGCTGTGGACAGCAGCTCGCTTTGAGATTTGTTGCTAAAGTGATTAGGGAATACTTGAAATCAAGTATTTCCTATCAAATTTCCTCCCAATTATAATTAAAAAATTTCTAAAATATTCCCCCTTGATTCCTCCTCCCTTGCCCTAAATAATACCCTCTTGGATTTTTAATTCAAATTAGATATCTTTCCCTAAATAATCCCCTCCCAAATATAATTAAAACTTTCCTAAATAATTCTCCTTTGATTGAAAACCTTCCTAAATAACTCCCTCTTGATTAGGAATTTTTTTAATTCCCTCCCAATCAAATTGGTTGGTCCATCAATATTTCCCTCCCAAAGTGCCACCTTATCTTCAAGATGGAAAGGAAATTGCTGTTGAAGCACTGGACTAAAAAAATGGACTGTCACCGTGTTGAATGATGTCTGCCTCTAGCATCTCCTCGATTAATCTCTCAAACTCTTTGTTCTGGATTTTCGGATGACGGTACTGACGGACACTCATAGGCGAGACTCCTTCCTTCAACATGATGGCTTGCTTGTGTTCTCGCGGAGGAGGCAACCCTTGAACTGGTTGGATAAACCTCGATACTACTCTAGGTGTGGTTGTATCATGTATGATGCTTCTATCTTCTCCCCATCTTTTTCTCATTCCAAACTCTGCAGCTTTACCAAAAATCCCACTCCTTTCACCCTTACCCCTATTTGGAGGTGGCTCCAAAGATGGTATCTCTTCTTCTTCCCTCAACATTTCCACCTCCTGATTTTCTCCTTTTCTTTTCAGATTAGAGTTTCCTCCACTCCCTTGGTCGCTGCCGCCTCTATGACGCTGTTTTGGTTTGGAACTCGAGCATCTTCCTCATCATCTCCTCTTTGATGGAAAACTTCTCATCGATCTTCATCTTTCCCTAAATAAGTCCCTCTTAGATTTTGAATTTAAATTAAATCTCTTGCCCTAAATAATTCTCTTCCAATTGTAATTAAAAATTTACTAAATAATTCATCTTTGATTATAAATCTTCCTAAACAGCTCCCTATTAATAGGAAAATTTTTAATTCTCTCCCAATCAAATTAGCTAGTCTATCAATGACATCTCAGTTTTGTGTGTTGTTGCATAGCTGGTATGTGGTATTTGAGTGGACAACATGCTTGATGTTGGCTTGATGGGTGGTTAATGTTAAACAACAATATATTCTTTTGGATTCAAATAATTTAAAATACATAAAGTCTATCATAGAAGAAGAATGAAGTAAATCTTTTAAAGATTGAGAACACTGCAACAATTCATAGTTCAATTTATTTTTGCATTTAATCAGTCCCAAATCCATTTTTAGTTATTTTATTTTACTTGTATTAGACCAGCTGGTCTTAACCTCCATTAAACCTAAAACCGGTTCATATAAACCTTTATAGATAGACCCCAAATGTTATAATTGAATTCAACATACTTGATTTTTGCTTTCACCCTTTTTTAATCTCTCTTCTTCCCTTTCTTATTTCTTAAGGAGTCCACGCCTACTTGAAAGATGCCTTTTCCTTCTTGACGGAGATGAAAAAGCTTAACAAATGATGCTCTCGTTGCACTAAAAATTCCACTTTCCCCTCCTACTGGCCAGCAGTCTCCAGCAGCCAACACTTCTTTTCAGCCGCCAACCCTATTGTTCTCCACAATAACTTACCTTTCCACCTCCTACGCTACTGGCCAGTGCTCTCCACCATAGCCAACCCTCCTTCAAGCTACCATACCTCTTTTACTCCACCGAAATTCTATTCTCCACTTCCTAATCCTGTGGGCCAGTAGTCTCTACTGCCCCAGTCTTCATTTCAGCCTGCTGACCTGCTGCATTCAAGAACAGTAGCAAGAAATCTGCACCATTTAGGTTCTCCGTTCACCTCTAGGAGTATGTTGCCTTCAAGAATCTGCCACAGTTCCGATTTTCAGCAGCAAGAAAAAGTCAAGGAAGAGTCAATAACGGTTCCAGCATCAATAACAGGTCCAGAAATCAGCATCAAGGACAGCTTCACTGACGCCGGAAATGAGCTGCTTAATCTTGTTAAACTAAGGTCAGATTAATTCCATATGTTAGTTAGTATGAGATATATGTTCTTATGTTAGTTGTAGTCTATTATGTTGCTATATTTGTCTATAAATTTATAGCTAATACTTATAATAGGGGATGATTAATAAGATTTGATTTGAGCTTTGTTTCATTTTTGTATCTTGAAATGTATTTAGGCGGTTACTTTCTAAGTAGTTCTTGGAGTTGTGCTCGGCTACGATCACCGGATCGTCGACGAGGACTTCTCAAGCCCCCTCTTTTTCGATATCATTTGGTATCAAAGCTGGTAGGCTCTTCTTGTTTTTGTTTTTTGTATCCTGGATTGTTTCCAGATGGTGGCCGTCCCTCTCCTCTCTTCTCCTCTCCAGCTATCCATACACCCCTCCCGCCTCCTCTAAAATTATCTTGGTCTCCTACTTGTCATCCAGCCCTCTTTGGCAAGAAACAACATACTACAAGCTGCTGTTGTCTTCTTCAGCAAACTGCAAGCTGCTGCTGTTCACCTATTCTAGAACCTCCAAACAAGGTTGTCCAGTTGCTATCAGCCACCTTCACAACCCGCAGGAACCAATTGAGGTTGTTCAGCTGCTGTCCACCTTCTTCTAGGTCATCAAAACTGTTGTAAGCCACAAGAACAACCACAAATACAATTATCCAGCTGCTGTCCATCTTCTTTCAGGTCATCAAAACTGCTATTAGTCGCGAGAAAAGTCAAGACATGTGGTATCATACCAAATTTGTGGTACAACAGTCAGGAACAGGACAACACAACTATCTAATTTGTGGTATAATAGCCAAGAAGAGTGCAAATTGCTTATGCCAAGAAACCTTCCAACCTCCTCGGTTGTCCGCAGTCTTCTGCCCCAGACTTCCGACTACTTCTAAACGACATCCCACTTTCCTCTCCACATCATCTATAGCTGTCTAGGTGTAGCTACCGCCAATATCAACAAGGCAGCAAATTTTCGCCTTTTATTTGAGCCGCCTGTCTGGCCACTCACCTGATAGCACAGGATCAAGACACCTGCTCTACTTTCATGCATTTTGTTGACAAGAAACATGATAGTTTGTACATTAACTACCCACCTCCTCTATGCCATCAGGGTCCTTCCTCTTTCGTTGGCATACTTGGTTCCATGGATCGAATCCCTTCTCCTTGATCAATCGTTTCCTACAAGTTTCTATTTTCTTAAATCAATGAAAGTTGAACTTCCTCACTTTAATGGCTTCGAAGTTAAAACATGGACATTTAAAGCACTGGAATACTTAAATTTTTAAAACACTCATTATGATTGTGTTAGAATAACTTCCTTTCATCCTCAAGGACATGCGACTACTTACTTCCAATGGTTACACATGAAAGCTCTTTCTGTTTTTTTTTTTTATCTCTCAACCTTGAGGACAAGGTTGTTTTTCATGGCGATGAGAGTATTAAGCAGCAAAATATCCTTTTTGATTCAAAGATAGTACAATAACAATGTCAAGCATAGGTGAACAATTAAAAAAATTGCATCAAGATAATAAAATACTTAAAGTCTATCATAGAAGGAGAATGAAGCAAATCTTTTAAAGATTGAGAATACTCCGGCTAGCTACAACAACTCTTGGTTAATTTATTTTAGCATTAAACCAATCCCAAACTCATTTTTAGTTCTTTTATTTTACTTATATTTAACCATCAGGTCTGAATCTCCATCAAATCCAAAATCGGTTCATGTAAACCTCTATAGATAAACCCCTAATGTTATAATTGAATTTAGGAAATAAGATTTCAGCTTTCACCCTTTTCTAATCTCTCTTATTTCCCTTCTTCTTCCTTAAGGAGTACACACGTATGCAGAAGGTGCCTTTTCCTTCTTAATGTAGATAAAAAAGCTTAACAGTTGCCATCATATCAGGGATTGGTTATTTAGCTTTCCTCTGTATGAACAATGGTATTGTTCTATTGGAAAATGTACTCGAAGCATGCATAATGGACAGTAACCATACCCTCTTGGAGATGTTATTTGAGATTCTATACTCCTAGTGACAGACAAAAATATAGTGCAGCTAACAACATTCTGGTGAACGTGCTAGAAATTGTTATTGAGGGCTATGAACTTCACCTTATGGAGAGTGTATTTTTATTGATTCTATTCGTTATTCTAGTCCTTGAAGTTTGAGTGTTAGCCATGCAGAACATCTAGTTCCCTTATTCAACGGAGGCTGAAAATCTTCATTGGCTTCTAGCCATTGCTACCCATCGCATTACCTTTTTCTCTCTCTGCAAAACATTCTTTATATGATCTGTTTTTTATTTGATTTGTTCCAAGGAAATAAAGGTTTTGTTGTGGATGCATGCCCATAATAATGTTGTTTAACTGAATGAGTTAGGCCATTCAATCTGATTCGAGAATTGTTTGGAACCGAACTTGATTGACCTAAATATGATGCAGTAGAAAATTGTTCGGGCCCAACTCCTTTTAAATGGGTAAATAACTAAGAATCAAAATTTTAGTAAACTTTCGGGTCATTCATAGTTAATAAGCACCAAAATATAGTGTTTAATCCTATCAAACCCAAGGATGTCAGGTTAGATCTAAGTAGCTTAGTGCACCCATAGAAAAATAAAGACGCTCCTTATTTTTAGTCAATGCAATTTTGAATTCAAGAGCTTATTCATGCTTTGACTGCCCCATTGACTGAAGAGTTTTATTTTAGGCTCTTTTTCTGATCGAGGGCTTTACTGTGGTTCCATCCTTTTTTTTTTTCTGATTTACAAATGATGATGTACCAAAAAACATGCTAAATATCTCCTAGAAGCATACTTTGTTGTTAATCTTATTTCCGGATTAAGTTCATTAGAAATTTCACATTGTAGGATGAAACAAACTTGTGTGATTTGCTCAAAGAAGGGTTTTTCATAAAATGTTTTGAAGTTCTTGTGCATTCCAGCTTTGCTTACTCGTTAAAGTGATGAGGTTTAAGTTTCGCACTCCGAAGATTAATGACATATTGGATGGCTTGGGTTGTGACCTTTTCGAGATTAACCTTCACAAAGTATCATCAACTCACTGCATGGAAGGGATGAAAACAAGATAGTTTTTAAAAAAAAGTTTGGTTTATTTATGTGATTTGTTATTCTATTTGACAAATATTTTCAAATTTGTTTGACAATTATTAATAATGGATTGTGTCCTTTAGCTAGTAGTTTTTTCTTTTAATATTTGATTACATATTGTTTTAATTTTTTTTTTATTGTTTGTGGATAAAAAATATATTTCAGAAAATGATGAGATTATTTTCACTCATTTTTGTGTGGAAACATAGTGTGTTTTGAAGGGTTTTGTAGAGCATAAAAATCAATGTTATTTTTAGCTGCATCTAACCAAATAGGGGATGTAACAAATTTCACGTTTTTTTTTTAAGCATTTATAGCGTAAAAAAATGAAGTGAGCCCTTATGGTTGATCAAAGGGCCATATCATTCATCTTAAGAACCTCTAAGTTGTGCTGAGATTCTTTCTTAATTGAAGGGATTGTGCACTTGTAACCCCTTTCAGTGCTTTTCTTATGGTTTATAATCTCTTTTGAGGGTGTTGTTGACCTCAATAAACATTCCCAGTTAATCGCGTGAATCGAAGGAATTGACTAACAAACACGTCACTTGTAGTGAACATTAGAGCACCTCGATTGCTTTCGAAACCACTCAAATACTGTATGTTTGTAAAACCGATTGCATCGATGCATTAAGGATGTCAAATTCATCAAAGAGGAGCTGATCTAGCACGATTCATTTAGACAACGATGAAAGAACGACAGTTAGCATGCACGATGTTGCATAATATTACCCAAATAACGTCTGATCACGATATGGACTGCACTATTATGCTGAATGTTTTTTTTTTTTGCAGGGTTATCACACTATCGAAAAGGAAGCACGTTGGCCAAGATGATGACATGAAATCAAAATCAAAATACAAAACAAATGAGTTATTATGTGAGGGGGTCGATTAACTTTATATTTGTTTATTTAGTTAAATATTATTTCAGTTAAATTTATAAACAAATCAAAATATTATATATTTATTTTTTTAATTTAAGTTGATAAAAAAAAAACTAATCCTACCCATTAGCCATATCTCTGCCAGCCACCCAATCTTGATCGAATATCCTACAAGTTTCGACGTCCGTCTCATTGGTTCAGAGATAATAATAACAAATTTTTTTAACTAGTGCTGAACTTCTCTGTCCCATCATCCTTTCTCTATTCAACCCCTACATGCCTTCTCTTTCTCCTCCTGTTTCTCAACCCTCATCTCTGTCGTGAACAACTCCAACACACGACCCTCCACTCTAGGGCCAAACCAACTCCTTTTCATTTGCTCCTCTTCCTCCACTTCAGCTGTTCTCCCCTCTGTTTGCAGCCCCGACCTCCCTAATCGACCCACACAATAACAGCCAACATCCGATCATCAACTTCTCTCTCTATAAACCAAGGTCATCTTCCACCCATTTTCCTAGTCCGATCTCCCCTCCTATCTAACAAGCTCCACTCGAACTTCCATTGCTTTCCTCACCTTAAACAACCAAACCTTGCCTCCTGACAGCTGAATAACCCCTCTTCCTGAAATAACCCGAAAATGCGAAAAGTTTCAAAAAAAAAAAAAAAGAATTCCTATTTAAGAAACAAATTACTGTAAGAGTTAAGAGGTTAAATGATCACTTGGTTTGCACACATGTCAATATTGGCTCCTGTGCAAATGTGCCTGATGAAGTGGAAAAAAGTTCGCAGATTATTTAAAAAAGTTTCACTGCCAAAGAAGTAACACAAAGAAATATAAAAGAGATGATTGGCAATAATTCTTATTATGGTTCTTATCATAATGGATCAAGTAGTGTAAGCTATTTAATTTCTTCTAATAAAGGCACTTGGGGGCTAATAGATAGGTTTGTGCAGAATGTTGATGAAGAGAAGAATATGAACACTCAAATTATTCCTCCCCCAACTAGTATGAAGGAACTTAGAAACAAAGTCTGTTTAGATATTGTCAGATGTTTTTATGAATAAGACATTCCATTCAATTTTGCTAAGAGTCCAACATTTGCTAAGAGTCCAACATGGATTAACATGTTTCGATTTGTTGGGAGTTATGATCGAGGCTTTGAGCTTTCTAGCATGTATGAGTTGTGGACCGGAATGTTGATGAGAAGGTCTGGACTACATTAAATATGGTGGATGAAGTTAAAAAGACTTGGATTGTGATGAGTGACTATAATTTCAGTTGGTCAGATATTAGACAGAGTATCATCAACTTCCTTGTTAACAATACATATGGAAATATATTTATGAAATCTGTTGATGCATCAGCTTTTGTAAAAAATGTGCAACTGTTGTTTCTAATTCTAGATGAAATTGTGGAGAAAGTGAGATAGACATTATTGGTTTAAGTTATTACAGATAATGTAAGTGGATACAAAGTTGAAGGGACATTGTTAATGGTGAAGAGGAAGCACCTTTATTAGGCTCCATATGCTAGGCACTTTATTGATTTAATGCATGAGAGGTTGAGACAATTGCCACAACAGAAATCTGTCATGTTGAAGGCTAAAATTTTTAGTAAGTTCATTTACAATTACTTTTGGTACTCAACTTAATGAGAATTTTTTTGATAAAAAAATATTCAGACTGCTTTCACTAAATTTGCTACTACATATTTGACATTGTAAAAATTTAAGGAGTTAAGGCATCCCTTAAAAGCTATGTTTGCTTCTGAAGAATGGGATAGAAAGTTCATGGACAAAAAGCAAGAAGAGAAATAGGTGTAGATGATTGTTATGAAATATTATTCTTTTTGACGTAATATAAATTATGCTCTGATGACCGCATGATTTTTAGTTAAGGTGCTTAGAATAGGTTGATGGTGAGAAGGCACTAACTTTGAGATTTATATATAAAATAATGGACAAGGCTAAAAAGGCATGTCAAGAGATTTGTCCAATCAAAAGAATGCCTATACAAAAATTTGAGAAATTATAGATTAAATATGAGATCGCTAGTTACACCAACATTTACATATCGTTGTATATTATTTGAACCTTCAATTTTATTATGATAAAAACTTTCTATGTTTATAAAGAGGTAAAGACTAGTTTATAAGCATGCATTAATGTGGGCTCCGAAAATTCGGCCCCGGCCTCCCCGTTCGCACTTGATGGTGCTTCTTCTTTATTCGACAAAGGAGTTTTAACGGAATAAGTTCTGGGGTAAATTTTGGAAGGCAGATGGGTTTGTAGATAAGACACTACCCATAGATTTCGCCCTCATTTTGTGAGGACTTTATGATCTAAGTTCTGATTTCCTATAGGCGCAAGACCCTATAGTTAATTACCTCTCCGGGTAATGAGAGAGAACTTTCGATTAAGGCTAGTCGTCAATCAGATACGTTATATCCGTAGATTCACAGTATCAAGCATATAGAAGCAGCATGGGTTTGAGAATTTTGGGAATTGGGTATTGGAAGTTTGAAGGGTTGGAAGATTGATATATAAAATTTGAAATTTCACCATCTTGCACTTAAAGCGGATGGTGGGGGAATGGATGATGGACCCGATCAAGATCCCATGGTTCCGTCGTCCCGGGCCATCATGGTCCCTGGTCTACTTAGTCAGAGGAGGTAGTCGACCCAACCTGACAGAAGGATCCTTGTCGGCAGCCATGGGTTGCTTCGTTCAAGGAGACCTTGTAGACCTGTGGTGAATACTTGTCTAAGGGGACAAATTTGAATCTACTTTAGCTAACAGAGGGCTTTGTGCCCTATCGATCATATCCTATTGATTCATATCTCAAGGATTTGATGCCATTAAGGAGCGTATTGGCTCTGGCCATAACTGATATTTCGTGGTGCCATTTGGCGGCAAAACCACTCGGTTCAGAGGGCCCCGGGTCGTCATAACCGTTTATCCTGCAGTGCCATTTAGCGGCAAAACTGTTGGTTAGAGGACACGTACCACGTCCTTACTCGCAGGAGATTGTTTGAGAATGAATCATAGTGATATTTTCGACTAGGCATTAGCTCTTTGTGAGCTTAAGTAAATTTTAATTTGTCCACCCTGGCAAACTATTGCGGAGGACGGATGGATTTTGTTTTAAGTGGTTAATGGTTAGATTTCATTTTGAAATATTTGGATTTTAGAATCTTGGATTTTTGGGCATTTGGATGGAACTTGGATGGTATTTGAATATATTTGTGAACCCCTCCGGTTGAGATCTGCATTCAACACGGCCATCATCGGGGTGTTTGGGGTCATTTCTATTTTTGGATTGAACGTTGTCAACTCGGCTGAGCTGTTGACCGAGGATCGGGTTTCTCGTAGGCTTTGTGCCTTTGTTTATGAATTTTCTTTGTTGAAAGCCTTGAAGCCCTAATATGAATGCATAAAATAAATATTTCGGTTGATTTCGTGACCGCATATTTATCCGATGGTTCGAACCCTGACTACTTTTATTTACTTGCTTAGGAGGATCGGGTTTCGTAGGCTTTATGCCTTTGTTTGTGAATTCTTTTGATTATAGGCATTGAAGACCTAATATAAATGTATTTAAACAAATACATCGGTCGCCACAACCGTGTATTTGTTTAAAGGTTCGAACCCTGTTGACTCATATTGATCCGTATAGGAGGATCAGGTTCGAACTTGAATTCACTTATTGACCCACACAGCATCACTAGACGTCACGTGTGTACCAATAACACGCTCGCCGGGGCCCATACGGGTGTTTGGGGGTATATCATAATTGAACCCTGTCAACTCCTTTTATTTACTTGGAAGGATCGGGTTCAAATAATTGTAGTTGTGCGTATAACTTTCATTTGGATGCACATAACTTTTCATTTAAGAGCTTGTACACGCCTTTTGTCCGCTAGTACGGGTGTTGCGGATCCGGTGGCGGTATGGTCTTGATGCTATGAGATATCTCCTCATCTTGATGTTGACTCCCCTTTCTCGTTCACCGGGGAGGTTCTTCTGGACTTTGAAGTCCGCTGCTTTGAAAAGAACTCCTTTTGAGATCGTCGGTGTAGTGGACTTATTATTTTCGATGTTTGTAGATATCAGAATTGTTTTCTTCCTGAGTATAGGATCAAGAAGGAATTTTGGAACACCGGAAAGTTTAGTTTGAATTTGTTCAAATATCTCCTCCATTATGTAAGGGGATGTCCTTTTTCGTACATCGTGTTGCCCTTGTACCCGACATACTTAGCAGCATTTTAGTCACCGTCATCGTAGATGACATCTGTACTTGTGCCCATAGTGATTCGTTGTGTCTACGATATATCCACTGTTGTTATCCACAAGCAGTTCGTATGCATTTGTAGGAGAAACGCTGTATTCACTATGTTTTCTTAGAAATGTTCGTAAGAGGGTCATTTGTACCAGTATCATATCCACCTTTCACCAATCTCAGGTGGTTTGCTTTGATGTATTTGCTCTTGCTTGTAGGGATGAATCTTTGATTGCTACATATGGGTAGGACTCGTACACCTTAAAACTGTCCGTTGCTTCTTATAGGTGTAGTACCTCGACTTTGTGGGGACTGTTGTATCTAATACGACATCTTGGAAATATTCGTAGAAGAACCATTGTCCTTGCATCACGTCCACCTTTCACCAATCTCAGGTGGATTTGCTGATTGTACTTGCTTGTATGGGGGGCAGATTCTCCACTATTGGTCTCCCGTATTGCCATCTCAATCAACAGGCATTGATACTTGTGTTGGAGGTTCCAGTGGTGCATATGAGAGGGACGCCCATGCATTTCATTCTTGCAGGTACAATGCCCCCGATCTCGTAGAGACTGTTGTAAGAGTCCACTACATTCTTTTCTTGCATGCATTGAGGTCTTATAGTTTGATTTTTCTCGTGTGTGATCCGAGTTTTGTTCTTTGCATGTGTTTGAGTCCAAGTTCAGTTTCATTCAAACTTGAATTCATCAAGTTTACAAGTCCCCACTCAACGTTGTACAGTTCGGGTTCAAGTGTTTGTTCAGTGTGCAAGTTCTTGTTAGTTCAATTATAAGCTCAAATTGATTTGATTTCAGCCCCTAATTTTAATTTCATTTTATTTGGGTTTGAGTTTTTAGAAATCATTTAGATTTTGTTCAGGTCCTCTGCTCATGTTCAATCAAGTTCAAAAGTTCACAAATCTGAGTCCACATCTTTGTTTCTTTTGAATTCAAAATAGGTCCCGAGTGCAGTTGTATTTCACCTGAAATTTCGGCAGCCTCCCGGCGTCTCCCCCGTTTAGGGGAAAAATAATGAAAAATTGGGCCTCCCGCCACGCTAGAGAAAAGCGTGTACGGTCGGTGCCCTGTTACGAGGACACCGCGTCCGTGTAAAGTCTTTCTTCCCACCACGCCAAAGAAAGGCGTGTATGGGTCTTCGGTACCTGTTGCAAGAAAAGCAGTTGTTTCCCCGCGAGCGGGTACTTATGAGTATCCCGGTCTCGTTGTAGGCGCCGCACCGGGTTCCCATCCCACCACGCTAGAGAAAAACGTGTATAGGTGATTTGCCGGCTCTACACGAACATCGAGAACAGGGCTTGGAACCGAGAGGTCGCTCAATTACCTCATTGTAGGTGTCGCGCCGGGTTCTCTTTCCACCACGCTAGAGAAATGCGTGTATAGGTGGTCTACAGGCCCGACATGCATGTCGAGGTAAGAGAGGGAATTATATATTTATTATTATTTTTACTTAATTAATTAATTATAATTAATTATATTTAATAAAATTAATTATAATTTAAAAAATAATTAAATATAATTAAAATAATTAATCATATTTAATTATAAATGATAATAATCAATTTAAGTTAAAATAATTAATTTTAATTAATTTTAATAAATTATATTTAATTATTAATAATATCCTCGTTTTAACAGAAACAATTTCATTTTTTGAGAGCTTTTATCTCCAGTTTATATTTTAAAATTTCCAAGTACGCCTATGAACATTATTTGGTATTAATACATTTCTGGTGAGTCCACTGGCATGTAGGATAATACATTTAAACTAGATGAGAGCAGACTAATATAGAAAAGAAAGTAGAAGAAAAAAAAAACAGTTTCTGAAACCCTGTTTACATAAGAAAAAGTATTCATGCAGAAAACACAACTAACCGTCTCAAAACGTAGAACAAGTACATCTCTCTTTTGTCCAATCCTGTGTGCTCTGGCCTGTGCTTGTAAGTCGACCTGAATTCATAGTAAAAGTAGTCATGCTTAATGACAAAAAATAAACAGCTTAAACAGTAAAAGTTTTTGCAAGGGAGTTGAGAATAAGAATTGCCTGAGGATTCCAATCAGTATCAAAAATTATGACAGTATCAGCAGCTTGGAGATTGACACCAACACCACCAGCTCGAATGCTACCAGAAATATATATGAAGTCAATCAGTTGCTTAATGTAAGTATTTGAGGTTAATCTTGCATAGATGTTTCAAATGTAAATACCTAAGAAGAAATATGAAAGTTTCTGAGCCAGGACGGTTAAACTCATCAATTAGGGCTCCACGATCATTTCCTGAAGTGTGCCCATCCAAACGAAGGTACTTATAGCGTTTCCAAGACAAGTACTCTTCCATAACATCAAGCAATCTGGTCATTGTTGAGAAGAAGAGAACCTACAAAAATAAGAAATATGTGTGCATAGCTTCTGCCGTCAGCCAAACTAAAAGGCAAAAAAAAGTGTCATTAAAGATCATCTTCAATTACTAGAGAATCTTTACATCTACAGCATCAGAAAGTTTTCAAGGTCAATTCAGTGTTAAAATTTTTAATGTATTTTATGCTTTCATGAAAAGTAAAACATATGATTCACAGATACGGACACTGCAAAATGGATATGACACGACACAAACATGGAACACGTCAATTATTGAAAATATAGGACATGGACACTAGTTAGATATGATATTATAATTTTTATATTTTAAAAATAGTGTATAAAAATTAAATGAGTGTGCTATTAAAAATAATTTAGAAATAATAATTTTTTTTTAAGAATTTGTGTTTAAAATGATTAATATTAGGATATCGAGAGTCCGGAGTTGATGCCTTGTATTAAGTATCAAAAGAGGAGACAATAATATTGTTGAGAATCGGGCATCGCTGTTATGCAGTAACTATCGGTCGTCAATGTCAAGAGTGCGTTTGTCGTGAATTTTGAGAGGGCATTGCTCGTCGATGTTAAGACGATGTCAGACAAAGAGGGGCTATCAAGTTGCGGTTGTAGAAATTGTTAGCGTCGAGCTTCAATATCAAGAGAACATTAGACTTTGATTTTGACATGATTTTGGACGTTGATGTTGAGATGAGATCGAATATTGTTCTGAAACCAAAGTTGCGACTCGCTAAAGAGAATTGAAAATGAGAATAGTCGATGAATGAGTTATTGAGTGCGGGGATTGCTTTGGTATTGTGGATAAGAACTAAGAAATTTAGTTTTATATTTTAAATAAATAAAATTTTAGATACAAGAAATTATAGTTAAAAAAATTTTATAAAATATTTAAGGCATGCATGTCGGATACTGCACACCACTTTGAGGAGAAGTATCAGTACATCATAGATGATATACATCTCAAATTATAGAAATAAAGAACTGGTGATAATGAATTAGGTCTTTTACTTGTTGATTTATAATTTGTGTTACTCCTAAATATGTTGATGTTCTTGAAGTTGAAGTTGAATGAGAAACTTATATTAATAAGAAGAATGAAACACTATGGACATTGCCAGGTCTATTGAATTGGGATCAATTTTTATTTCACAAGTATATAAAAGAAAGAAGCAAAGTGGGGTTTGATTTTCAAAAAAATTCAATGCTCATCTTAAATATAATAAATTATTTTTTATATTATTAATCTATTATTTTATTTTAGTATATAACTAATAAAATGTTAACTGATATAAGGATAAGGAAAAAAATATTATAACTAAAGAAGATTTTGAAGATGACTTTGACATAAATTATGAGAATTCTTCTGAAGACTGTTAAAGTGATAATAAAACTACCTCGGGTCTTGATTCTAAGGGTCTATTTAAGTTTTAAGTTAGTATGTATTTTGAATCTTGTGTTCTAGTAACATTTACTTTAAAATAAGTTATTATGTTCATAATTTACTTAATATTTTGTTATTTTTGGAATTATTTATAATTTTTTTAGTACTTTAATTTTTTCATTTTTGAGGTATACGCCTTGAGGCTTACACCTGACCTCACTAAGACAAAACATCTCGATACCTATTTTATCTTTTTAAAACTTGTTGAATTGTTACTGTTAGTATTATTAATTTACTGTACTGATTACTGATATTTAGCATGTGATATATCAAGCACGTGATATACTAAGCATGTGATTAAGATATCAATATGATACTGATATATACTACCTTGATATTATGTATGCATCATTATATGATTTTACTGTATTGATCTAAGTTCGACAGTTATTTACCGTTGTTTTTGTTTTATCGCTTTATATGATTATTTTACCAATTAATAGTATTGATACGACTGATTTCTTTATTGATTTGACCCCATACTGATTTACTAATTTTCCTACGGTACTGCCTTATTGGTTTCCGTGTCATATTGTTTTAATGTCTATAAACTTTACTACTACTGTATTCGAGTTTTACTATTTTTGTACTAATTTATAATCTTTAAGTGCTACTATTACAAATTGATTGATGACATATACAGCTTTTTTACCGTGCTGTTAGTTCAGTTATAGAAATTTAGTGATCTGTTGAGCTGTTTAGCTCATTACATGTGGTTTAAAAAATTTCATGTCAGGGAAGAGGTTCAAGGGTGTCAGACTGATTAAGATTCTGTAGGTTTACTGTTATTTGTTTCTTTTTATTTTGTAGTTATTCTTTTGTGCTCAGGACTGAAAAGATATACTGTAATTGTAATTCCTGAGTATTAGATATGATTTTGAGAGCACTTGGAATGAATTCACTAAAGTGTTCCAGATGTGGTTTGTACCTCGGTCAGCGCGGTGACAAATGCAAGAAGATTTCATTAAATTGGAGTAGGGACGAAAGACAGTGGTGTAGTATGAAGTCGAGTTTGCTGCACTTGCGAGGTATGCTCCTCACTTGATTTTTACGGTTGAGGAAAAGTGTTACAGATTTCTATAAGGGTTGAACACGGAGTTGAGACATCCATTAATGCCTTTGCAGATCCAGGAATTTTCTGAGTTAGTGGAGCACGCCAGATTGATAGAGATTGATTTGACAGTATCGACGTCCAAGTATGATGTGGGTTCCATGTATGATAGTAGCAAGAGGACTAAGAAAGAATCAAGCATGGATAGGGACAATGTGAATGATAAGAAAGAAGATACAATGATTCGAGGGAATCTGGATTGATGACATCTACTGACAGCTACGACGAATATGTTCATTGTGGAAGAAGACATTCAGGTTAGTGCCACCTATGGACGAGGCGATGTTTTCACTGTGAACAATAGGGACACAAGGTAACAGATTGTCCTCAAGGGATTTAAAGGTTGAGTTGATTTTGGTGTAGGACAGTCTAAACAGACTAAATGATAGAGGATTGCAGAATTGAGAGCATATAATGAAAGCTTAGTAAACAAGATTGTGATACGATTAGAGGGGGCGACCAGCATCGCCATCCGATCCAGGATGGACCAAACCAGCCATCTGGTTGGGCAGAACCTGGAGCAGAAAATAGGGAAAATTCTGCCCCCTTGTGAGGCAAAGCAAAGCTGTGATTCATCATATTAGAAGGAGAAATAAGTAGCGAATTATTTAGGGAAAGATTTCTAATTTGAGTTTAAATAAGAGGGAATATTATTTAAGGATGTTTTTTAAAATATGTTTAATTATTTAAGAAGGTTTCATAAATTATGTTTAATTATTTAGGAAGATTTTCTAAATCATGGTTAATTATTTAGAATTTTTTTAAAATCATGTTTAATTTTTTAGGAAGGTTCTATTTATGTTTTTGTGTTCTAGGACAATTTAAAGGGGAGTTGCCTATTGTTTAGAGTATGATTTTGCTGAGTTCATTTTTTCTAGTGTTTGTTGTGAGTTTCTAGCGGTGTTTAGGGTTTGTGTGACAGTTGATCCACCTCTCGAATAGTAGATAAATTGTATCTTTCATTATTTATTAAAGGAGAGAGAAAGGAAAGCAGGGGTTTTGGCCGCCGGATTTCTTCATCGTCTTTATGAAAATTTTTGCAATTGAGGTAAGTGACTTAAATCTTATCTCCATTTTCAAATATTTCAATTTTAACTGCTGGATTTTCCTCAAAATTAATTTTAGTACATTTTCCCTGGTTTTATTGAACCTTCATTGCGTAATTTTTTATATATTATCATATTGAATATTTTGAACATTATGACTGCAATATTTTAAATTTTGCCAGTTAACATAAAAGATATTAAATTTTGTATGAATTTTCCTTAATGGAAATTGACAACTTATTGTATGAATATTTGCTAAAATAGGCATTAAAAATGTATACTGGTATGTGGTTGAGTAATAGTAGTTGCATTTGCTGTTATAAAATATTGTGATAGTAATATTTGAAGACAAGTAAAAGCTAGTTTTATTGATGTTGGCTGGAGACTAATTGACTTGTATAGGATAGCGGGCCTATGGACTTCATTTTAAATATTGTGATTTGATATTTTTCAGTACTAATTTAAGTGATTTATGATTGGGAGTTATTAGGAGTTATTATAATACTGACGGGTAAGGAGTGACGACACTGTTTACTGAGTCAACGGTTATTAACAATTAATTTATTACTGGAAAACACTGCTTTGCCAGGATTCTTTGCTTGTTTAGTGTGACTGCTGAAATGCATATGACATATTCATTGTTACTGCACAACTTTATTGATATTGCATTAATTTTTTGTCACTATATGGATTACTGTTATAGCATTGATTTTTAATTATTGCCATTGGATTTATTGGTATCGATATAGACATTGATACTATTATTGATACTACTACTGATTCATTGCTACTATTACTGATTACTGATACTGAGCATGTGACATACTAAACACGTGATATACTGAGCATGCAATTAAGATATCGATATGATACTTATATAGACTAACTGGATTGTATACATACATCGTTATAAGATTTTACTGTATTGATCTGAGTTTGACTGTTATTTACTGATGCTTTAGTTTTACTGCTTTATACGATTGCTTTATTGATTGATAGTACTGATACTTCAACTATTTTATTGATTCAACATCCGTGTTGGTTTACTGATTTTCTTATTATAATGCTTTATTGGTTTTCGTACCATATTATTTTACTATCTATAGACTTTACTACTACTGCATGAGAGTTTTACAATTTCTGCAATGATTCACGATCTTTGATTGCTAGTGTTATAAATTAATTGATGACAAGCATACTGCTTCTTTACTGTACTTTGAGTTTTATTGTCTGATTTTAGTAACCTGTAAGGCTGTTTTGCTCATTATATGTTGTTTAAATAGTTTCAGATCAGGAAAGAGGTTCAGGAGTGTGAGATTGATCAGTATTATGTAGGTTTATTATTATTTTGTTTCTGTATGTTTTATTGTTATTATCTTATACTTAGGACTTGTAAGATATGCCGCAATTATAATTCTTGAGTATTGTATATGATTTTGGAAACAATGATAATAGTTATATATAATGATATTTTCAATTATAGAATTATTTTCGCTGATAATTATTGATAAATGAAATTAGATAGCTCTGGTTGTATAATAAAAGATAAAAGATAGAATTTCCGTTGAAGACACTTCCTCTTACATTGCTCATCCCTACTCGACCTCCACTTCCATAAGGCTTAACTAACTCCTGCTCGCCAACCTCCTACCCTTATGCAAGACAAAATCGAATCCAAACTGCATGTATGTACTCCATTGTCCAAGTTGCCCCTCAACTCTATTATTATTATTATCATCATCATCAGCAACATCATCAAAAAATAAAATAAAAAGAAAGAGGAGAGATTTTCAAAAAAAAAAAAAAAAGAGAGAGAAAGTTGTGTTTGAACCTCACTGTTTCTTATAATTGTTTGTAGTCGTCACCTCGATCACAAAGGTAAAATTCTCACTAAACTCAACAAAATCATAAAATCCTATTGGCGACACTTACAATAGGAGTAGATCACCTGCATGCTTTTTTCTTAGCATGATGGGAGAAAGCTCATACATTATGCTTACAACAAAACGAGTAGGTCCTTTACATGCTTTTCTATAGCGTGATGGGTAGATCTAGTACCTAAAATTTCTTTTACACGGGGAGATATTAGGAGGCTATCGAAATTTGAATTGAACACTTACAAGGAACAAAATCTAACAAAACTCTTAAAATTAAAAGATAAGCATGGGACTTGTAATGAGCATAATAGCTTGCTTATAAGCAGGGGACTTGTAGTATGCACAACAACTTTATGGGGAATAATAGGGGACTTGTAACAAACATGACAACTTGCCTACGGGCATGGGTAGGGGACTCGTAACACTATGTTATGGGTAAGAACAGGAGATTTGTAACACAAATGTGTTAGAACGATCCACTAGACCGGTCCAGCCGGTCCAAGTGGGACCGGCTTACGGGCGAAACAACGACATTCTTCCGCAGCAGCTGCGGATGCCGCGTGAGCCGCCGAAGCAAACGAAACATGTTAGGAAGGATTTTTTAGGGTTTTGGGAGGGAAATTCGAATTTAGGGACTGTTTAGTGATTTCCTTTTGATTTGTATGCATTAAATACTTTGTTTTTCTATGGTTAGGGCATATTGAATTTGGCTGAAATTTGAGATCTCTTAGATTTAGGTTTTCCTTTGGGCTCTAGCGGCGTCTAGATATTTGGGAGAGATCGATCCTCTTCTCGAATAGAGGTTCAATTGTATCTTGTTATTTTCCATTCATCAAATAATACAAAGTATATGTTGTTTTCATGGTTTGTGCGGACTTTTGTTTAGAATTCTCATTGCTTTTCAAAGATTAATAGGAAATACTTGAAATCTACAAGTGTTTCCTATCAAATTGGTATCATAGCAAGCCTTGGGACCGTTCGTGGGCTGATTTGGGCGAATTTCTGCGGCTGATTTTTGGTCGGGAAAGAAGAAAGTTGTTTTTGTAATCCAAATCCAGAATTTTTGGATCTACAAAAATCCGAATCAAGATGGCGGCCAAGAAAGTAGATGCGTTTGAAGAAGGCTTTAAGGGGAGATGAACCAAATCAAAACCATGGTGGAGGACATAATTTCTTCCATGGAAGGGCAAGTTGCGGACTTATGGGAGATGATGAAGAAGATATTAGAATTCCATAATCATTCGGTGGCTTCGTGGCAAGAGGGCCAGAATAACAGAATACAAATTCTAAAATCCGTAAGGATGAAGAGGAGGTAGAGATCGTAGAGGGAGAAAGGAGAAGACCCCATATGGAGCCTTTCTAGAGGGAGGATAGAGGAGATAGATTTGGGGAAAGTAATGAGTATGGAGGGCAGGAGCAATGGGGTGCTGATTGGGAACATAGGGAAAGAAATTATGGCCACTGAGGGGCTAATTTTGAAGAGAGGATAGGGGAATTCAAAGGAGGTTATGTGTATGAAAATGGAAGGGAAGATCGGGAGACTTGGGGGGGGGGGGGGCGAACACTTGGGAAAGGGGAAACTAGAGAGGAATGAGGGGAAACGGAGGAGATCAGAAGATGAGGTAGTTGAAGGTGCCTATCTTCGAGGGGGAGGATGTATTTGGGTGGATTTATAAGGTGGAGAGATACTTCACCGTCAATGGGTTGACGGAGGAGGAGAAGTTGACAGTGGCAGGTTTGTGCTTTGAAGGGAAGTCTATTATGGTATCAGTGGAGAGAATAGAGGAGACCTATCTGGAATTGCAGTGAATTCAAGGACTGCATAATAGAATGCTTCCAAACCAACTGGGGAGGAGATTTCTATGAACAGTTCTTTGCTCTGACATAGGAGGGATCGGTAGCAGACTATCGGGAGTGATTTGAGCACCTAGCCAGTAAGGTGGAGCGATTATCAGATACAGTATTGGAGGAGAATTTCATAAAGGGGTTGAAGGAAAAGATATGAGTAGCAATGAAGGTTCTCATTCCTCGTGACTTGGGGGAGGCCATGAAGTTGACCCAGTTGGTGGAAAATCAGAATAATCTAGAGAAGGGAGCCAGGAGCAGCAGCTCAGGAGGCTTTTACAGGACGACAATCACTCTTCTAGCACCTAAGGTGCATGCATCAGACAACATTAATGAGACCACCATGGAGAAGCCAGAAGGGAGTGGGGAAAATTTCAAGAGGCTGACAGAGAAGGAGATGCAGGAGAAGAGGCCAAAAGAGTTGTGTTCAGGTGCGAGGAGAAGTATACACCAAGAGATCGGTGCAAGGACCGAACTCTTCATGTTCTCACCGTCTGCGATGATGAGGAAATTGAGAAGGGAGGTGAGGAAGAATTAGAAGAAGAGATGGAGGAGAAGTTGCATTTGGATCTAGCCGAGGTTTCCCTGAATTCTATAGTATGATTCACTTCGAATCATACGATGAAGGTGAAGGGGGCAATAGCAGGCATGGAGGTGATAGTTTTGATTGATAGTGGTGCTACCCATAATTTCATTTCCACTCAGGTCGTCAACCAACTGAGAGTGAAATTGGTGGACACCAGTTATTATGGGGTGATGATGGGTACAGGGAAGATGGCGAAAGGCTAGAGGATATGTAGAGTGATTTTGACCATCCAGGGGATTCAGGTAAGGGAGAATTTTCTCCCACTAGAGTTAGGAAGTACTAATGTCATCATGGGGATGAAGTGGTTGCAAATCTTGGGGAAAATCAAGGACAATTGGGAAGCACTCACGATTTTATTAATGGTGGATGGGAGAAAGGTGGCTGTAAGGGGAGATGCAGGGCTATCCAAAGCCATGATATCACTTAAGACCACGGTTAGGAGCCTACAAGAGGTGGGGGAAGATTATTTGGTGGGACTACACAAGCTGGATGTGATCAGGATGGAGGGAGGGAATGTTTCTCTTTCAGTGCAACCCTTGATTCAACAATTTGGTAAGGATTTTCAACCACCTCAAGGATGACCACCTCCACGGGAACATGAGCTTATTTTCACCTTGAGGACAAAGTGGATCTTTGGGAGAGGAGTATTGTTAGACCGGTCCATTGGGCTGGTCCAGGCGGGACCGGCTTACGGGCGAAACAACGGCATTCTTTCACAGGTTGCGGATGCCGCGTGTGCTGCCGAAGCAAACAAAGCATGTTAGGAAGGATTTTTGAGGGTTTTGGGAGGGAAATTTGAATGTAGGGACTTTAGAAATTTCTTTTTGATTTGTATGTATTAAATACTTTGTTTTCCTAGGGTTAAGGCATCTTGAATTTGGATGAAATTTGATATCTCTTAGATTTAGGTTTTTCTTTGGGCTCTAGCGGTGTCTACATGTTTGGGAGAGATCGATCCTCCTCTTGAATGGAGGATCAATTGTATCTTGCTATTTTTCATTTTCCTTTCATCAAATAATACAAATTATCTTCTGTTTTCGTTGTTTTGTGCGGTCTTTTGTGAAGAATTCTCGCTCTTTTCCGAAGATTGATAGGAAATACTTAAGATCTACAAGTGTTTCCTATCGAAATGTTGTTGCCCACCTACGAACAAGGATAATGGACTTTCGATGCACATATTAATCCGCCTACAGGCAAAGAACAATGCCTTATAATGCACATAATAGCTCACCAAACTATCATAGCATTTGTCAATACACAATAATCAAGAATCCAAAACATTATATATGCAAAATAAATTCATTATGAACAAGTGATCATAAAATTGGAACTTCTATTATTGCCGGTATTTTCATCTTTTGATTAAGAAATGTTATAAAATTTAGATTTAAAAATTTGACGCTTTCTGTACTAGATATTGAGTATCTCACCTCATTTTCTGAGTTAGTTTGATGGATGTGATCCCTTACGATGCCCGTCTTCTTTTACTTTTATAAAAACTTAAAAGTAAATTATGATTTTCATAAATAATAATTGTCCATAATTTAGAAATTCAATTTACAACAAAATCTCAAAAATAAGATTTTACCTCAATTAAATTTCTCCTTATTCAAGTTTCTTATTCCCACAACACAAATCAAACATGATAGAATTTTCATACTCTTTCTTTCTGCATCTGTCTCTTTACTTTTCTTTCTCTCTCTTCTCCTTTTTTTTCTTTTACTTTCTTTGCTTTTTCCTTTTACTTTTTCGGTTACTACAGTACCTTATGCCGGAAATTCACTACTGTAGGATCGCTGCAGTAATTATGTACAGTAAGATAGCTAGAATTCCTTTGCTGCAAGACCCGATTCAATTTTTTATTTTTTTTTTTTGCATCGCTTTTGTGTTCTTCACTCATGGCACCTCCTTTTCACTACCAATCGAAGGAGAGAAAATGGCGTGAGCACGTTGAGGATAATTTAATATAAAGTAGGTTTAAGAATTATATTAAATTTAACAAATTTGAGTTCCGCTGCCTTAAAAGTTGGATGAGGTCATCGGAAGAAAAAATATTTTTTCAGAATAATCTTAATGATCACCAAATGTAGCTTTAAATTAGAAAGAATTGTGAATAACTTTGAAAAGGCCCTACCCCAACTAGATAGGATGAGATTGATATGATGATTATTTCAGTAAGTATTAAGTTTTCTTTCTTTCCCTGATAAGGAGATTAGCAAGCTTAGATTTCATGCTAAATTACGATGTGGCTTAGAATCAAATGGCTTGGTGCATCCAACAGGATTAATGTCACAAAATTCTTCAAGCATATTGTGAATTCTTGTTGCAGTTTATATTTCTGTACTTGACGTTTTGTAAACAGTCGTATGATTAAATTATGCACCTTGTTGTTGATTAATCATTGTTTATTTTATGCTGCATCATTGCTATAATCCACTTAAATAATAATAGGTTTTAAACTTAAATGCAATATTGTGTATGATAAATGAAAAATTAGTTGTTGAGAGCTCAGATAATGTTTATGAAGAGGCTTATTTATATTTCTTATTTGCTACGAGGGTGCACTGTATTGTGGTCTATATTTGAAGTGTGCCTTTTCTTGAAAATTAATTCAATGATCTGTCTATGCAGGATGTTGCCTTTCTTTTGTTGAAAGAGTCATGGGATTTTGAAAAGAATCCTATGGCTAGCAAAGGATCTCCACTCCATGGTCCAAGAATTAGGCTAATTGAGCAGGCACAGAAGCTTTTTTCTGAGACTAAAGAACATAACTTTGAATCAAAAGCTTCTGAAGAGCATGCAAAATTATTGAGGTAAACTAAAATAGATTAACTTGCAAGAGAAAGTTCAAAATAGTCTCCCGACTATGAGTTAAGTGCACAACTTTGTCTTAGAGTTTTGCATTGTCCCAATTTAGTATCTCAATTATTAAAAATTGATGCAATTTGGTTCGAGTGACAAAAATAACAGTTAAATTTAACACAAAAATTAAATGCGAGGATATTTTAAGTAGGGCAAGTGTATGTGAGATTGTATTTCTTATGTTGCTCTAGTTTATCACCTAATAAATTCTAACAAATACAAAAAACATTAGTGAAAGTTAACATGCTAAATAATAAGAGTGGATAATTAGTAAAAGAAATATTTATGAGTTTCATGCTAATAAGTTATTATGCCATAAATTATATTGGTAATTATTATTTATCTTTTTCAATATTTAACTGTCTATTGTAAAAAAAAAAAAAAAACTGTCTATTGTATAACCACCGAAAATTTGAAAAATAATTAAATATCCTCCTTACATTATATTTGCTTTACCGCTCGCATGCACAGTCTTAAGCCCTAGTCGCTTGCATGCAGCTTGTTGGAGATCATCCCAAGCTACTTGAATGCTTTTGCGCTTGCAGTTCAAACTTCTCAATCCCTCGTTGCTCCTCAGCATATATCTTACACTCGCACGAGAACTTAAACAATAAGTAGCATTGTAAAAAATAAAATAAAATTATAATGTTTTTACTAAAATGCTTCCCTTAAATTATGAATTGTTGCATTTTCTGTTAAATATGACAGTTTTGTAAATGATAGAATCAAATTTAATCAATTTTCAGTAGTCGAGGGATTAAATTAGGATAGTGCATAACTCTGCGACTAAATTAGGCACTTATTATAATTGGGGGGCTATTTTTAACTTTTTCATATAATTTGCTGATAATTGCTCCGTTTAAAGCCTTTATCATCTTTTAGCTTATGCACTGCTAAAATATACTGCTATGTGATGATAAAATCTAGATTCAAAAAATATTGATTCTAAAGCACAAGTAACATTTTGATACTTGTTTTTTAAACATCTGTTCATATGTTAGTTTTTTTCTAGGATGCATATGATTTATTCTTTAATGATCAAGGAAATTGGTCCATCTGAAGGATCCATCACAATGAGGACATAAAAGCTTATGACGTGAAATGATTACGGTAGTATAAAAATGTTTAAGTTCCTTATCGAGGTTCTTTAGGAGGTTAATTTCTCTCTTGGGATTAGTTTTTACTATTTGGTTCTAATATATCTAACTTAAAGTTCATTTGGTTGTTTTAACTTTGAAAACATATCTTAAAAAACAGTAATGTTTGTCATTTCCATCATTTGTTTGAATGCATTTTGAACCAACATTAATTTTAAATACTGCAAGTTTTCTTAAAATTTTTTCAAAAGTGATAATTTCATTTTCAAATAATTGAATAAAAATTAAATTATAGCCTCTTTAGTGTTGAAAATCAAATAAAATGAAAAAAAAGTGCTAACCGCAATACGTTGGCACTCTTCCACACGTCCAAGATCGTGTCTAAAATAATTGCGCGATCACAAATAAAAGAAAAGGAAAAACAATGAGTGAAAGAAACTTACGCTCACTTAGCACTTTCACAATCGAGAGAAAGTTCCTGTCGATCGGCCTCCCAACAGCCCATGAACGAGGCTCGTGCTTGTTCGCCTCCAAAAATATGCACGGACGATTGGATGTGTTGCGACCCCAGTAGCTCCCGTCCGACCCCTTTACCTCTGGTGCCCGCACATGACTCAACCTCATGCGCCGTTGCTGATCGAGCTTAACCTCCAGCGATCTGTATGTGAACCGCGCAATGTTAGGCCGCCCGAACCTTCTTCTTGTTGAATTTCTGTTGGCCTCCCTCACATGTTACTGAAGCAACCAATGCAGACGACCCTGACTGAATAGCCTACCTGCACCATCCAAACCCCTAGGGGTCCATCCGCTTTTGAGTGCTACCTCGCCTCCAATGACCTTCCCGACCACGACTAGTTCTCAACTCGCGTCCAGGCTCGACGCCCCTCTATGCGCGACTCCGACCCAATCGACCGCAAGCTTTCGTGTGCAAACTACCGCATTTTTGTATGCGTGAGTGGCTCGCCCTGTCCGATCCTGCACACATGCCTGGTCCTCCTACGCGAACAAGACTTCTGGCTTTCTTGAAATCGTGAGGAAGAAGAGAGGTTTATTTTATTTCATTATTATTATTATAATTAATAGTAATAAATAGCAATCTGAGAGCTTCAGTTAAAATTTTAATTTAAAATTCAATTAAACTAAAATTTAATCTCAATTTAAAAAATTTCAATTAAATAATCTATTAAATTTATAATTTAAAACTTTAAATAAATTAGCCTAAATAAATAAATAATTAAGAGAATGAAAAAAAATAAAATTCAACTGTAAGCTATAGTTTAATTAATTGAATATTTGATTAAGCTAAAATCTAATTGAGCATTAATTCAAAATATTTAATTTAATTTACTAATTAATTAAAATAAAGTTAAACTGTGATTAATTAAATACCTAATTAAAATTAAATCTTTTAATTAATTTAACAATTGATTAGCCATTTTAACTAATTTAAGAAATCAATTCAACTTCTAATTAAATTTTAATTAATTGAGTAATAAACATAAAGATTTAATTTTAAAATTAAAACTTTAAATTAGCTTAATTAACCAAAAAATTTTCAAAAATGCAAATATAAATGCAGTGAGGCGAGAGTCAAGCGGGTGAAGTTTTGCATTTTCAATTAATTAATAAAAAGACAAAAAATAATGTTTTCCACTATGCAAACCTTAATACAACGTACACTAACACCAAACTCCTAAAACTAAGTAAATAGAAAACAGAAAGAAAACTTCAAAAGAAACCCCAAACAAATCTAAGAAGCTCATGGTAAGCTCCAGCTCCTTGCAAGCTCTTTCTCCTAAAAGACCCTGCAGCTTCAAGCTCTAGCTTCTGCAACTCTTAGGTATAAACACCTGCAAACAAGTAAACAAAATGTGGGCTCCGAAAATTTAGCCCCGGCCTCCCCGCCGCACTGATGATTGTTTTTTGCTTTTCTTCTTTGGCGATGGAGTTTTAACGGATATGTTCCTGGGTAAATTTTGGAAGGCAGATGAGTTTGTAGATAAGACACTACCCATAAATTTTTCCCTCATTTTGTGAGGACTTTATGATATGAGTTCTGGTTTCCTATAGGCGCAAGCACCTATAGTTAATTACCCCTCTCGATCATGAGAGAGAACTTTCGATTAAGGCTAGTCGTCAATCAGATATGTAGAGATACGTGTTATCTGACATATAATAGTAGCAATAAGTTTTGATATGGGATTTGGGTTTGGATTTGAAAATTTGAAAAGGGCTTGATATTTAAAATTGGAAATTTTATCATCTTGCACTTAAAGCGGATGGTGGGGGAATGGATGATAGACCCGATCAAGATCCCATAGTTCCGTCGTCCTAGACCATCATGGTCGATATCATGACCGCATATTTATCTTATGGCTCAAACCCTGTCTACTCCTATTTATCTGCTTAGGAGGATCGGGTTTCGTAGGCTTCGTGCCTTTGTTAGCGAATTCTTATTGTTATAGGCCTTGACGGCCTAATATGAATGCAATACAACAAATATACTAGCCGTCGCGACCGTATACTTGTTTGTTGGTTCGAACCGTGTCGACTTTTATTGACCCGTATAGAAGGATCGGGTTTGAACTTGAATTCACTTATCAACCCGCGCAGCATCCCTAGACGTCATGCGTGTACCAATAACACGCTCGCCGGGGCCCATACGGGTCGAGATTGTATTTTCCCCTTTAGTGTACCTATGTGATGTAGGCAAATCAAACAAAAAAAATGGTTTTGACTTCCCTTGAGCTTGCTAGCTCATTAATTTTTTAGCTAAGATTTAGCTCATTATGAGCTGATTTTTAGTTCATTTATTGAACTAAGAGTTAGCTCATTATGAGCTATGTTTTTTAGTTCATTTATTAGTGAACTTGACTCTTCCTTTTCCCCCTTTTCCTCTTCCATGCTTTGGCTTTTGGGTTTCCTGTGTTGGGCTGTTTTCCGTACCTTGGCTCTTTGGTTTCCCCGGTTGGCTGCTGGTTGTCCGTGCTGGGTGGCCTTTCCCGTGCCTTGGTGCTTCGGTTCCGTGCGGGCCTCCATGGTTCTTGCGGCTGCCTCTTCGGGTTCCGCCTGGGCTGTTCTCCCGTGACTTTTTGGGGGTTTTTCCATGGCTTTGGTGCTTCGTTTCTTGAAGTTGACTGTTGGCTTTTGATTTTTTTGGGGCTATTTGTATTCCCCTCCCTTGTCTATATATAGAAGATGTTTTGTGGCTATTTTAGGAATGATATAAGATAATTTTTGGAAAGAAATCTTAGTGATTTTCTTGGAAGAGCTTGAGAGCTTGTTCCACTTCTTCTTTCTATTGGGGAGACTTGCGAGTTCTTTCCACCCTTCTTCTCGGCTTCTAACCCTTTCGTCTCTCCGCAAGTATCGACGCCATCTATATCCTTCGTCTCTTGGAAAGCAAGTTTAGGTGTTTTTTATTTGAGTCGATTGTAAGAGTCTTTATATATAAGTGCCTTTTAATATTATGTTTTTAAGTGTTCGTTTTATATGAAATGTAAGAGTTTGTTCTTTTATTACTTAGTGTTTCTGTTTTGTGATCAAAGATTCTGGGTCCCGCTCCCGTAGATTTTTTTGAATGTATCACTATGTGTATACAATTTATAGTGCACGTGCAGGGGTATTTTATCATATTTTGGTTGTGCGGATAATTGTCAGTTGAATGCATAACATTTCATTTGAGAGCCTATATACGCCTTCTGTCTGCTAGTACGAGTGTTGCGGATGCGGTGGGTGTGCTGTAGATTGTAGATGCCTTATGTCTACTTGTATAAGTGTTGCAAATTCGGTGGCGTCGCGCTTGATGTTATGAGGCACCTCATCTTGATACTGTCTCCTCTTTCTCAATCACCGGGGAGGTCTTTTTAGGCTTTGAAATTAATGATTTCTGCTTTGAAGAGAACTTCTTTCAAGCTCTTTAATGTCGTAGGCTTGTTACTTCCGGTGTTTGTGAACACCAAAACGATTTTCTTCTTAAGTATAGGACTAAGAAGAAACTTTGGAACACTAGGAAGTTTAGTTCTAATTTGTTCAAACTTCCATTCCATTCTGCCAGGGATGTCCTTCTCGTTACATCGAGTTGCCCTTATACCCGAAATACCTGAAAATCTAAATCACCACTGTCGTAGGTGATATCTGTACTTGGGCCCACAGTGGTTCATTGTACCTATGAAATATCCACTGTTGTTATCCACAAGTAACTTGTGTTTGTTTGCTTGGACCCATTGTATCAACTAGATCCTCCTAGAAGTGTTCGTAGGAGAGCCATTTGTACCAGTGTCATATCCACCTTTCACCAATCTCAGGTGGCTTGTTGATTGTATTTTTTGTAAGGACGGATCCTCCACTTTTGATCTCCAACATCGTCTTCTTCAATCAACAGGCATTTGTAGGGATTGTCGGAGTTTCCAATGGTGCATATGGGAGGGATGCCCATGCATTTCATTCTTGTAGGTACGATGCATCCGATCTCGTAGACTGTTGCAAGAGTCCACTATATTCTTTACTTGAATGCATTGAGGTCTTATAGTGCGCCTTAGTCACATTTGTTGACTAAGGTCAATGTATTTCATCTGACATTGAGTCACTATTGACTGCTCAAATGTTCTTGTAGTTTGAGTCTCCTCTTGTGTGATTCAAGTTTGTTCTTTGTATTTGTTTGATTCTCAGTTAAATTTCACTTAGACTCGGGTTCATCGAGTTTACAACTCCCACTTAATGTTGTATAGCACGAGTTCAAGTGCGAGTTCAAGTTCTTTGTCCGGATTCAAAATTTTCTCAGGTCTTTGCAAGTTCAAGTGTTAAACTATAAGTTCAAATTGATTTGAATTCGACTTTAGTCTGATTTTATTTTATTTGAATTTGAACTTTAGAAATCATTTAGGTTTTGCTCTGGTTCAAGTCGACAAGTCCACTCTTTGTCATTTAAGTCCAGGCTCTTGTTCTTTTGAGTTCAAAACAGATCCCGAGTAGAGTAATATTTCACCCGAAATTTCGGCAGCCTCCTGGCGTCTCCCCTGTTTAGTGGAAAACTACGAAAAACTGGGCCTTTCCCACCACGCGTAACAAAGGCATGCATGGTAGGTGCCCTCTTTTAAGTACACCGCAGCCGTGATCTTTCTTCCCACCACGCGCAACAAAGGCGTGCATGGGGTCTTTGACAGTACCTACAACAACAACAACAATAACATCAAGCTTTTATCCCATTACGTGGGGTCTTTGACGGTACCTTTTACAAGAAAAGAGCATCTTTTTCCCCGCAAGTACAGAACCACGTACGGGTACTTAAGAATTGTCCTAGTCACGCTAAGAAAAGCGTGCACTAGGCTTACTTAGCCTCGTCGTGTGCATCGCACCGGAGTCCCTCCTACCACGCTTAATAAAGGTTTGCATAGGTGGTTGACTGGCTCGTTGCACACACCGAGGACAGGACTTTGGGGGGGCCGAGGGGTCGCTCGCTTATTTCGTCTTGGGTGTCGCACCAGGTTCCCTCCTAACACGCTGAACAAAGGCGTGCGTAGGTGGTTTGCCGGTCTTACATGCTAGTCGAGGCAGGAGAACGATGGGTTGCTCGTTTACCTTGTCGTAGGTGAACGCACCGGGTTCCCTCCTACCTCGCTCAACAAAGGCATGCATAGGTGGTCTGCCAATCCGACACGCATGGCGAGGTAGGAGAGGGAAAGATTTTTGTAAAATATTATTATTTTTTTGAAATAATAATAATAATAAAGATAATAATAATAATAATAATAATAATTATTGTTAATAATATTAAATATATAAAAAAGTATACCTAAACTAAGAGATGTGGAGGGGATCAGGCAGAGCAGGGGGCAGATGGCTTGCGGGCTAGCGGAGATCAGAAGCTGGGTGTTGGCGCAGGGAGAAGGTAGGCGCGGGATAGGGAAGAGAGGGCTGGGATCGGAGGATGGAGGGAGCTTGGCTTGGGGAGGATGAGGTAGGCAAATCTCTCTCTCTCTCTCTCTCTCTCTCGGATTGAAGAAGAAATGGGCAGAGGCTACGGGAGGTGTTCGGATGGGTTTGCGTGAGAGCTGGAGTCGGGCAGAGGTAGGAGGAGGCGTCGGCTACGGGAAACAGAGGAAGAGGTTCGGTCGGCTAAGCAGAGAGGAGAAGTATCGTGGGAGAGGGAGGAGATCGCGTCGTGTGTGGAGCGAAGTCGGGTTTGCTGTGTGGAGCCGGACAGAGGAGAGGTATCGAGAGTGAAAGAGTGGAGGTGCTGCGATCGAGTGTGGAAGTAGGAGTGCGAATGGGAGAAGAGCCGAGAGCAGCGAATAAGGGGGCTTTGGGTCGGTATTTAACGAAGTCTGGCGTCGTTCGATCGAGGCGTGAGCTACAGGATATTCGGGAAATGATCGTGAAGCGGCGAGATATCCGGATTCTTGGCAGAGCTGGCAGCGATACGAGGTTTCCAGGATTTCTTGCGGGATTCGCGGGATGAGCGGCCAGCATCGTATAACAGGTACATGAAAGTTTGCTTTGTCTTTTGGATAATGCATAGAGGTCAACAAATGCCCCCCAACAAATGTGGTAGGCGTCTGGAGCGGGCCACGTTTGTTGTATGCTAATTGACCATGTGGATCTCTAGATATTTTTTATAGATGTTACACTAGGGTTTCCATTTAGTGGATATCCAAAAGTTTTTTGGATGTAACACTAGTCTTCTTTCTCCATAAATGTTTGTATGTATCCATAGATGGTTGATATTTTGTCTTTATAAGTTGAAGCTGGTGGATAACATATGTTCAAGATTCTTCCATCATATTATTGTGTCTTGACAAGATTTTAAATATTTATTTGGGGATCTCGGTATGCGGTGCGATGTCGACCCAAATAAATATTTAAAATGCCCCAAGTCTTTAGGGATATTTGTAGATGTCATCAAGGGTGCTCATTCCACAGCTTTGGCTTGAGTCCTAAGATTGTGATCCTTCTGTCCTATGCTTTGTGCTGCGGACATTGATGGAGGGTTACCTAATTTATCAATAATGATTTGTCAGGAGATTTATATTCCTTCGGCCCTATGCTTTTTGCTTTGGCGGATTTGTTGAAGGATTATCTGATTTGTCCTTACTAACTTGTCTGAAGATTTGGACGCCTTCCGCCCTTTGCTTTTAGCTTTGGCGGTCTTGATGAAGGGGTAGATGTCGGTGACCTAAACCCTTAGGTTTATATTAGATCTATGATAAAAAGTCATCGGTCTAGAGCTTTGTGCATATCGGACTTGTTGATGACATAATCCTTTTAGCTCAGCCTTGAGTTTTGTGTGAACTTTTGGATACTTTTTTTCGGTCCTTTGCTTTGTGCTTTGACGGACTTGTTGAAGAAGAGTTCCTTCGATCATCGCTTTGTGCTTTGCGGATTTGTTGAAGGATTTGCAGGTTCTGGATTCAGTTGATAGTACCGAACGTAGGTAGTATTTTAATCCTTAACCACTTGAGGAGACTTTAATCTGATTCACTTGAGTTCATCAGATCGAGAGAGCTGGGATTTGACAGCTCTTCATCCTCTAGTTGCTGAAATGGGGGTTCCTTTACTACGACCTTTCTTATGGCTTGTTGAGTAGACAGTGCTGCCAGCGATCCGGCTATATTTGGGCTTGTTGGGTCCGACCTCTTACACCCATTCAGGCTTCAGACTTAAGGTATGAGAATTGCGCTCCCCAATGCTGATTTTGTTGAAGTTGGCAAATTTGGAGTTATCTTTTGTGGTCGAAGATTTTGGAATCTACGAGCGTTCGGTGGTTGTTCGAGGCTCATCCTTCCACTGGAACTTTGATTCTCCAGTTATTTAGGAGAACTTAGTAGACTACGATCACTTGAACTTGTCGAGTCAAATTAGCCTTCATTCTTCCTACAGTCCCTACTGATGGGTAGACGAAGTGGGGGTTCTGCTACTACGGTCTTTCTTATGGCTTATTGAGTAGACGGAGCTACCAGCGATCCGGCCATATTTGGGCTTGTTGGATCTGACTTTTTACACTCATTCGAACCTTAAGCTTCAGGCTGTTGAAAGACTTCAAGCTTTTCCGGCTCAATTTGTAGGAGTGTAGTTATAAAAGTCTCTTTCTTGACCTTTGAACCTTGGTTTGTTAGAGAAGGTGATATCTCTAACTTTTGAAAGATCACATGCATATACTTTGAAAAAGAAATCTTTGTATTCTTTAGAACAAAATAACATTTGAATTGATCATTTTAAATATTTATTCGGGGATCTCAGCATGCAGCACGATGTCGACCCGAATAAATATTTAAAATGCCCGTCTCGCAAGGACATTTTAGAGCAGAATATCTCAAAAATTTTGGAGATTTTAAATATTTATTTGGGGATCTCGGCACGCAGTGCGTTGTCGACCCGAATGAATATTTAAAATGCCCCCAATCTAACAGGGGATTTTGAAATGCATTCTCGTAACATAAGATAATTTCAAAATATAGAATGTACGTGCTAACAAACATGTATGAAAGCAAAACATAACGTTTTCTGGAGTAATTTTATGCATAGTATTTCTTCAGGTATCGACCACTGATCGGCGGCATAGGCCTCTGACCATTCAGTTCGATAAGTTGATAAGCTTATGCTTGAAATACCTTCTCAATGACGAAGGGTCCTTCCTAATTGGATACAAATTTACCACCAATTTTTCTACGTGGGATGATTGATCTTCTCTGCACTAGGACCAATTCTCCTTCTTGAAATGATCGAGGACGCACCATCCGATCAAATGATTTTGTCATTCTTGCTCGGTAAATCTCCAGGTTCTGCTAAGCTTGCAACCTGATTTCATCGAGTGCATCGAGCTCCTCCATTCTCAGGCAAGCGTTTTGTTCATAAGTCAGCTCATTCTGGATAGCGACTCGAAGAGATGGAAGTTCAACTTCTAGTGGCAACACTGCTTCAACTCCGAACACCAGAGAGTAAGGAGTGGCTTTGGTTGGCATTTTGTAAGTTGTACGACACGCCCACAACGCCTCTATCATTTTTGTATGCCACTCTCTTTTATTCTTGGTAAGGATCTTCTTTAGTAATTTCACCAATGTTTTGTTGAAGGCTTCTACCAGGTCATTTGTTCTTGGATAGTATATAGATGAGTACCGCCAATCGATCTTATGTCGATCTTATGCCGATTAACGAACTTATAATTTTTTGTACTTTTGAATGCAGTACCGTTGTCTGAGATTATGCGGTGCGGCACACTAAATCTGTAAACGACATTGTGAGTAAAGAAGTTAATCACGTGCTCAGACGTAACTTCTTTGAATGGAGCTGCTTCTGCCCACTTGGAGAAGTAGTCGGTAGCTGTCAAGATGAAGCGGTGTCCTGCTGATGACGGCGGATCTATCAGCCCGAGAATATCAGTACTCCAGCATTTAAATGGTCAGGATGCTATTGTAGGGTGCAGTGGATTTGTCGGTTGATGTATAACATCACCATGAATTTGGCACTCGTGGAACCTCTTGACATGGCTAATACAACTCCAAACCATTGTCGGCTAGTAATAATCCATTCTTTTGATTTTGACTATCATTTTGGGACCTTATTGGTGTGCTCCACAAAGTCCTTAATGAACTTCTGCTACAACTTTATCAGCTTCTTGAGTCTCTAGGCACCTTAGCCATATTTGATCGAAAGCACGCCGATACAATGTGTTGTTAACAAACACATATCGTAGTGCTCTCTTTCTGATTTGAGCAGCTAATGATTTGTCTGCTGGTAGTCTACCTTATTTGAAATAATCAATGAAAAGTTGCCTCCAGTCATCATCTTCTTCGACATCTAGGCAATGCCACCATGATTCTGAAGCTTGACTAGCCTTGCGTCTTTTCTTTGGAACTTGTTCTTCAAGTTGGTCCTCAAGACCAACTGGTTGGGGAGGTTGAGGATCAACCGGGGTTGTATCCTGCTGTCTTGAATTTGGTATTCCCCCTGCCTGCGGGAATTGTAATAATGCTAGCTCTAGGATCAACGATTGTATACCATAATTTTTATAGGCCATTCATCATCCATATTCGTCATTTCTTTAGCCAATTTGGCAAGGGAAACAGCTTTACCATTTTCACCTCAAGGAACTTGAGTTAACTTGACAATTGAAATTTGCTTCATAAGCTGAAGATGATAACATGCCAACTTGAACTTGGTGATTTTGTAAACTCTCAATACTTGATTTACAACAAGTTGAGAATCGTCGAAGATTTGGAGATTCAGGATTCTAACATCGATTGAAATCTCTAATCCTATTATTAAAGCTTCTATTCGTCTTTCATGATTTGTCCGAGGTTCAATCAAGCTGAATGAGAATCTCATTATGCCTCCCTTGGGTGCTACGAAAATGATTCCAATTTCGGCTTGAGCTTTTTCCAGATTAGGAGGTCGAGCGCGCTTAATTGATGATGCTCCATCAAATTATATTTCTCATACTTGTAGCATCTCTTTGACATTCATGATTTGCTCGTCAGGTAGATCATCATTGAGCGGTGAATTCGCAGGGATAGGATGTGCAGCGAGGAAATCTACCAACACCTTCCCTTTTACTGCATTTTGCGGGACATATGTAATATCAAATTATAAGAGTATCACTGCCTATCTTGCCAAACGATCTTGTCAACGCTGGTCTTGTCATCAAGAACTTCAGCGGATCGATCTTTGATATCAAGATGATTTTTTGGGATAACATGTAATTGTTGAGCTTCTGAACTGCAAAGATCTGTGTCAAGCAATGCTTCTCAATTGGAGAATAGCGGATTTCTGCTCCTATCAATCTCCGACTGATATAATAGAGTGTGTTTTCCTTTCCTTCTTCATTGTGCTGAGCCAGTGATGCTCCGAGTGACTCTTCTAGTGCCATTGCATACAGTATAAGAGGCTTCCCCGGAATTGGCGCTGCGAGAATAGGCGGATTTAACAAGTATCTTTTGATACTGTCAAATGCTTCCTGACACTTCTCATCTCATTTAAAACGAACATCTTTCTTCATTAATTTTGAAAATGGCTGCCACTTACCTGACAAATTCGATATGAATCGCCGAATGAAAGCCAGTTATCCTTCTAAGGAGCGGAGTTGCTGAAGGTTCTTTGGAGGTGGCATCTCCATGATTGCCTTGATCTTGTTGGGGTCGACTTCGATGCTTCGATGTCGGACAACGTATCCTAAAAATTTCTATGATGATACCCCAAATGCACATTTAAGAGGGTTCATCTTCAGATCATATTTTCTGATCCTCTCGAACACAATTCTCAAATCATCAATGTGGTCTTTTCGGTCCGTGCTCTTAATAACTAAGTCATCTACATAACATTCGACCTTTTGATGAATCAAATCATCAAATATATAAGTCATCGCCCGTTGATAGGTGGCACTAGCATTCTTCAGGCCGAAGGGTATGATTGTGTAGCAGAATATGCCTATAGGTGTTTTGAATGACGTATGCTTTAGGTGTTTTGAATGACGTATGCTTTTCATCTTCAGGCGCCATTTTAATTTGATTGTAGCCCGATGATCCGTCCATGAAGGAGAACATATCATAGTTGGATGTGTTATCCACTAGCAGTTTTGATACCGGGAGCGAAAAGTCATCTTTTGGGCACGCCTTATTGAGATCCCGAAAGTCGATGCATATACGAATTTGACCATTCTTCTTCTTCACAGGAACGATATTGACAATCCAGTCGGCGTACTTTTCTTCTCGGATGAAGCCTGCTTTTATGAGCTTCTTTGTTTCTGCTATCACCTGCTCTTCAATCTCCAATCTCCAATCTCATTCTCCTTGGAGCTTGCTTGACAGGTGCTACATCTGGTTTGATTGTTAATCTGTGAACTGCCACTTCAGGGGATAAGCCATGCATCTCAGCATATGTTCAGGCAAAGCAGTCCCTGAATTTACAAAGGAGCTTCTTCACTTCTTCTACTTGACCTTCTAGCAGAAGAGAGCTAATGAAGGTTGGGCGAGGGTCTTCCTTAGTTCCCAAGTTGACTTCTTTTAGCTCATCCATAATAGCGGCCTGTCCACCATCTTCCAATTCTTCTGGTATAGGACTGATCTCTACGGGTTGATCATTATAAGCATCAGCTTCATCAATCTCATCAACGCCACCATCGTCGGATTTAATTTCCATACATGCGATTGTTTGACAAGTCTCTTTCTTGAGGAATTTTCGTTTGATGAATCTGATACCCTTATATGCATCTATATCCTTCCGTCGTAATAGATGTGAATTCCTTTCATACCAGAGGCCCAAGCTTGTATGAAGTTGTCTTTTAGTGGTAGGAACATTGATCTGCTTTCGTAGCATTCTTTGAATATTTTGGTATTAAACCTAGGTAGCCTTGTAGGAAATAACTGTTCAGAATCAAAAAGCATACAACACCAGTCATTATTCTTCTCTTCGCGTATTCCCGTGGAATACAATACATTTTTAGGTGCAGTCCCCTTCCTCAGGAGAGGCAGATAAAGAGTGGAGAGTTCTTTAATCTTATGCACCTCGCATGAAATAATTTCCTTGAAGTGTTATAGGGGGATACGTGTGACTACGAGTATGCTATCTGAGATTGACAGGCTGCTTATTCTTCTGGAGAATACCTTCTGCACTGTATTCATGTAGATGGAGTCATAATCATAATCATCATTTGAATATTCGACCTGCCTACTCCACTCGTCCGTGGATTGGCATACTCTTTGAGATTTCGCAGGAGTAACATCATCTTCATCCATGTCACTCCCAAGATGAGGTACATATTTCTTTTCTTTGGGAATGGTCGTTGTCTTAGGAAGAGTCGGCATTGCTTTCTTTCTCCTCACCTTCTTCTTCTCACCTCCCTGTTCAAGTCGCTTTGCAGCCTTTGAGTTTGATGCTCTAGCCTCGAGGGAACTCAAAGACTTTTGCTTCTTTGGCATGAAGTACCGTGCATCTTCATAAACTGTTTCTTCATGAACTTGTTGACAAATATTTTCGCATCGACTCGACCCCGATCGAGCCCGACAAAACTCGATCGCGCTCGATCAACTCAATTGATAATCGTCGAGGTGAAATTAATCCAAATTAAGCCTCAATTTAATTTAATTAAATTAAATTAAATTAAATTAAATCAAATCAAGTTAAATTAAACCCCGTCGAGCGTCGTCGAGCTCAATTCGACGCATTTCGACACAATTTGGCGTCGATTCAAATTTAATTTCATAAAATTAACTTGACCGGACCCGCTTGGACCCAAATCGACCCAAATCGGTTTGAGTCAAGTTCAATTTGGGCTCAATTTCAACCCTAATTGATTGATTTAGGCTAAATCAAATTGTCAAATCTGAAATTAAAATCAACGGCTAAGATTTGTTTGATTTTCAAATGTTGCGGCCGTTAGTTACTCGTCAAATTTTGATTCCCGCGGGCGGCTATAGCAGAGAGATCGCAGGAGATCTCTTATCTCCTGCGACAAAAAAGTCTCATTCCACAGCAGAAATGCTCGAGTAGGCATGGGCATGTCGATCGGGTATACAGCGGGAGATTGAGAGGAGAACGGGATTCGACAACCCTTTTTGTTTCCGCGACCCAGAGAGAGAGCGACAGAGAGAGTGACGGAGAGCAGGAGAAAGGAGCGGAAACCCTCTTCCCGCGTGCGGATCTTCCCTCCGACCCCGCTCAAGGCTTCGGCTAAGCCTTCTAGACTTATCTTCCCCTTCGTACGACTCTACCAAGTGGAATCCCCAGTCTGCGCGGAAGCCCCGTTCGCGCGATCCTCCCTTGTTCGCGACCTCCAGGTTTCGCCGAACCCGAGTCCGACTCCACCTGGATATTCGGCCAGACCTTCTAAGAGCTCTACCTCACTCATTTGCCGGATCTCCTGAAGCTGATGACCTGTAGGTCCAATCTCAAGGCCCCGTTTCTCTCTAAATCTAGGTTGGTACGACTTTTTCTCTGAAGGAAGACTCTTACCTCTTTCTTCTTCATTCCCGGCAACCTTAAGGCGAGTTGGAAGCTGTTGGAGACTTCCAAACAGCGAAGGAAAGCTTCTAAATCCTCCAAACAGTGATTTAGAGCGTTCGAATCACCTTGGACAGCAGCGACGACCTCTGGAACTTCTTGGACAGCGACTTGGAGCTTGGAGTGGAGCTTGGACTACAATTTGGAGCGCTATGACAAACCAGGTGTGGTAAAATCTTTAAAACTTAGGCAAAATTTTAAGGCTTCATAGCCAATGGCATGTGATCGACGATCCAAAGCTTTAGGTCCTTTGAAACTTTGATTTTTGGTTCCCCAAAATCCTTTTACGGCTGTCCTCTTTGCAAAACAGCGAAAATTTGGTTGTTTTCCGTTGTTGATTCTTATGTGAGAATCCGTAGAGGATGTTAATGCGTGTAGAAGTGTTGGATTTGTGTCTAATGCTTCTCAAGTGTATGTTTTAGCATTCATATTGTTTTTTTTTTAAACCTTCACCTACCAATAACCATAGGTTATGTGACATTCTCCCTTCCCAAAATGAATGTTGAGGTGTAGATTTCTTTGAATCATAAGACATGTTTCCCCACTTGATTAAATGTCACAACAAAACTTACACGAAATTTGGGGTTTCATATTTGCCAACTTGTATATTCTCCATGGATTTCATGAATGCACAAAAAAAAAAAAATGCATTTTTAGATGGGTTTCAAAATCTATGGCACACTTCTTGTAGGATTTCACATGAATCTCCAAAGATCCATGTTGCAAATCCTAGGATTGGTAAAGCTTTTAGAAATCCATTTTTGGGTGTCTTGTGAAACTCATGGAGGTGATAACAAATGAGCACTTCAACTTATGAAATCTCTAGGATTAGAGATGTTTGCCCATGCTTCTAACACATTAAAGTCAAAAGGGTTTGCAAGCTTCAATTTTATTTGGTTATATGCATCTTTATTTCAAAGCTTAGATTGCAAAAATAATTTGTAAATGCAAAGTTCCTTTATGTGATGAAGCTTGTAAATTTTTGTGAAGCTTTGCAAATGCTTGGAGGCAAATTTAATCAATTCGATGAGCCTCTCATGTTGTGAGATTGCACATTAACTTCCCAAGGCTTGTGTCGAAATCCCACAAAGAGAGCATAATTTGTTAAATTTGTATACAATGTTTTGCAAAATAAGGATAGAAGCAAATGTTTTATATTGCTATGCATTTATAGATTTGCAAACTTACTAATATGCTTATCAAATCTCTAAATACTTATGAAACAAGTATAAGATGAAGTTGATAAACATGTTCAATGAAATTTGCAAGTTAATTAGTGTTTAGCAATTGAAACGATCAAACATCTCAAACAAAAAAAATGATGAACTTCGCATGCATATTCTTAGGTTCTTGATAGAGCTTATCAAATCGATCTTTAGGGCATCTATAAGATCTTTCAAGTCCTCTAGGTCATACCAAAATTGAATTAGAAAACATTTCAAGTTTAACACTTGGAACTTCTTCAAAGTTCCAAGTTCTATGTTGCATGAGTGCCAACAAGCATCACCCTTCATTTTGGATATTCTTGGAGCTTCCTCAAGGCCCCAAGATATCCCATCAACTTCAGCCATCATGACTTTAGGAACAAATCCTAGGTCATCTCTCTTTTGTTGAGACAAAAAAAATCAACAAATGCTTGCACTTCCATGGGTGGTATTTTGGAGCCTCTCTAAGCCCCAAATGTCCATCATATGGATCACTTGAAGTTGAGACCAAACTCTCAAGTTTTCCTATTTAGTTTGTTGGGGTACCTAATCAGCAAACATTTCACTCATGTGTTGTATTTAGAGACTATCCAAGGCTCTAAATGCTTCTCATACACATGAATCTTTTTAGTTTGGAACCAAATTCTAAACTATCAACCCTTGTGTTGGAACATAGAACCAACCAATCTTCTTTTTCCCTTCGTTTGTTAAATCATAAAATTGACAAATGAATACTCCTCTCCCTCATGTATGATAATTTGGAATCTCCAAAGACTCCAATCAAACATCATTACACGGTAGTCAAATCTTAGAAACAAATTCTAAGTTATCCACCTCTTGTTTGTTGAAACAAGATCAACAAACAATTTTCCTCTCCTTTTATGCATGACATTTGAAGCCTTTTCAAAGCTTCAAATACCCCATTGCATGTCTTCTAGTCTATCTTAGGAGTTATCACCCATCTTTATCATGTGTTGTGTTATGGATTTCTCTAGATCCTAAAATACATCATGCCTTAAACTCTTGAGCTTAGTAGTAAACTTTAAATTTCTCCCATTTGTTGGAACACAAGAAACCAACATATCTTTTCTCATGCAAGATATTTTAAGGCTCCTCAAGCCTTTAAACATATCATTGCATAAATCCTTTAACTCTAGGATCAATCCTAGGTTATTTCCTCTTCTTTGTTTGTTGAGATGCAAAATCAACAAACAAATGCCGCTTCTCCTCCCCATGTATAATAGTTTGAAGCTTTTCCCAAACTTCTACTTACTATCACATGGGGCTGTTGAACTTAGAACCAAACTCTAAGTTCTTTCTCTCAATTTGTTTGAACCTAAGTTTAACAATTGAGCATCTCATCTAGGCTTAGGACCTAAAACCTAATCTTTCCTCTCCTTTCACTTAACCCAAGTTTAAGTGAATGATCTCCTCTATTTGAATACCAAATATTCAAAGGTTTTCCATGAGTTTTGTAACTTTCTAAGTTACATCTTCTTCCTTCAACCTCAAAGTTGTTGGAAGCTTTTCAAATAATTTATTTGTTGGAACACAAACCAATGAATAATCCTTTAGATATAGGATTCAAATCCTAGTCTTTCTCATTTGCTTAGCCACTAATTAAGCGAATGAATGCTCCTCCTTAGACACTCAATGTTCAAGGGATTCCTTTCAACATGCAATTCAAAATTTGCTTGTTGCTTCTCTTTTCTACAACCCAAAAGTTGTAGGAATATCATCTCATTTTCCTAAAACTCAAAATTAGGAGAATGTACCCATCTCTTTTGGGCACCAAATGTTCAAAGGATTTCTATGATTTGCAACTTCTAAGTTGCATTTCTCTCTCCCTTTTCCTACAAGCTAAGATTGTAGGAGAACATCTAAACCTATCTTCATCCTCTCAAACTCAAATTGGGAGGATGAATCCTCCTTTGAACACCAAGAGTTCAAGGATATTCATGAGTTGCAACCTCTAAGTTTGCACATTTCATTTTTCCACCAAACAAAATGTGTAGGAAATCTTTCCATTCACTTAGCCTAAATTAAGTGAATGTGAGTCTCTTTCTTTGAACATCAAATGTTCAAAGAAACATCAAATGCTCAAGGAAAATCTTCCACTTTGCAACCTTCAAGTTGCATTTCCCCCTTTCTTCTCTACAAACCAAATTTGTAGAGAAATTCCCTTTCATTCTACAACTCAACAGTTGTATGAAAATCTCATTCATTCAACCCACGTTGAGTGAATTAGACGCTTGAAAATCATCTATTTGTTGAAACAAACCAACAAGTAGTCTAATCTAAAATCATTTATTTATTGAACTAAACTCAACAAATAATTCTATGTTAAGCAAATGAGTCAAACTCTTAGTTTGTTCCCAACTCCTCCCAACTCCAAAGTTGAAGGAGATTTCCCTTCTCTTTAGCTCTAAAGGTTAAAGAGAGATCTCCAGCATTTAGCTCAAAAGCTAAATGCTAGATTCCTCCTTTCTTTTCTTAGTAAAAAAAAAAAAAGCTAAGGAGAATTCTTCCAACACTTAGCCTAAAAGCTATGTGTTGAAAGTTCGTTAGGGATGTTAAGCCCTATAGAACAGGCCCAAGCTAACCAAGAGGGGGGGGGGGGGAATTGGTATTTTAAAAATTTTCTTTTCACAAAGAAGTAAAATCTCATAAACCAAAATCACACCACAAAAAAATAAGCGCGGAAATTTAAAGTGCGGAAGCAAGAAAGAAGAACACAGAAATTTATAGTGGTTCGGTCAACTCAACCTACCTCCACTCCCCGGAGGCGCCCTCCGAGTATTGCACTACAATCGTGACTCTCCTTTAGCCCCCATAGCTAGGCGGAGAAGCCTTTACAAAGAACATCATTTTGCCACCCCGGCAAGGCAGAGAACCTATCTCCTTTTGCTTCCTCCTGAAACTGGCAGAGAACCTCAATCAGATGCTGAATCCTTACCTCTACCGACCCTTCCACGGACGAGAAACTCTAGACGAAGAAGAAGCAGAGTGCTAAGTCTAGGCCCCCTGCTTTTACCCTAATTGGCCACATTCTTTGGGAGGTTAAAGCAGTACCTGTCTTCAAACAGTTTAGATTAATTATTTTATGAGCGCCGCCCTTTTAGATATGGCGGCACCCCTGCAACAGAAAAGCATTTATATCTTTCTACACTAACCATCTTTAAGGGCAATAGTACCCACAACACAGACAATCCAAAGCAATCACTTCCACAAATCAATCACATGCGCACGACAAAGAAAAATCATAAATCATAGCAATGCCTAAAGGGGCTGTGCATCTAATGTGTGAGGCTCGTATGGTAATGTCCATCTAAGCGGTCCTTCTAAGATGTTTGGATCTAAGGAAGAAAACGTCCACATATAGCTTTTGAGCCTTAAATGTTGGAGGAATTCTCTTCCTAACTTTTGGAGCTGGAAAGAATGAATTCTTTTAGCATTGAGGCTAAAGAAATAGGAAGAAAGGAACTCCAAACACATGTTTGCAAATCTATTTTCATGACTTATGATTTTGATGATTGACAAACACTATTGATTCTCTTGGACTGCAGTTACTTTTAACTTTTTAGGAATCGAAGATCGGACGAACAAACGAAGCCTGCGTTAGGTTAGGATTGTGTCATCCTGTACTTTGCTTTTTTCTTTTCTTGAGATCTATTTATAATGTTCAAATAACTTGATGCTAAGTAACCTATACACACACACTTGAGAAGACTTAGAAATTCTGTTTTTACTCTAATCGGCCAGAACGATTTTACATCGTCCGGGACGATCTGGCTTAAAAGAAATTCTATCAGAGATTCTTAATTAAGGCAGCCGTCAATTAAAGATGGCCTGGACGATACGTGTATCGCCAGGACGATAAGCTCAAAACAAAAAAAAGTCTGCCTCCATAAAAATTAAGGTATTCTGTATTTTTGAGAAATCGGACAGGACGATCTTGATCGGCCTGGACGATATTTTACAATTATGCCTTAATTATCAGACAGAATCAAGAAGTAATTAAGGATGATTGATTACGATCATATGATCGGCCTGGACGATCTCAGGATGCGGTGGCGATCTGTTCAAAAACCTTAATTATCCTGACGATAAATATCGGCCAGCTTGAATTCAGGGCGATGCTCTGGACGATTTTCTCTGATTTGAACTGATCGTCCCGGGACGATCGTTAGATCGGCCTGACGATCAAGCAATTTTAAATCGTGCCAGTTTGCATTCAGGGGCGATGCTTGCGTCTCTGAGATTTGTACTGATCGCGCGCGTGCCAAGACGATGTCCATATCGGCCTGGACGATATTGTCAGCAATCTTCAATTAATGAGCTCCTTTGAAGCTCTTTATTTAAGGGCTCTTGTTTCAACGTTTTGAACAATCTTTTTGCTCGCTGCCTTGACCTAAGAAGAACCTTGAGGAGAGCAAAGAGAGAAGGAGAGAGAGAGGAAGTCTTGTGAGGGGATTCACAAGGTTGCTTCAAGGATCGCCTGCTTCTTCTTCGTCTAGAGTTTCCGTCCGTGGAAGGTCCGATGAGGTAAGGATTCAGCATTCTGATTGTAGGTTCTCTGCCAGCTTCAGAGAAGCAAAAGGAGATAGGTTTCTGCCTTGCTGGGTGGCAAAAATGGTTCTTTGTAAAGGCTTCTCCGCCTAGCTGTGGGGCTAAATGAGAGTCACGATTGTAAGTGCAATACTCGGAGGGCGCCTCCGGGGAGTGGCGTAGGTGAGTTGACCGAACCACTATAAATTATGTGTTCTTTTTCTTGCTTCCGCACTTAAATTCGTGCCTTATTTTTTTGTGGTGTGATTTTGTTTTATGAGATTTACTTCTTTGTGAAACAAAATTTATAAAATACCAATTCCACCCCCCTCTTGGTTAGCTTGGGCCCTGTTCTATAGGGCTTAACATCCTAACGAAACTTTCAAGTGGTATCAAGAGCGGGATTCATAAAAATTAGTATTGAATTTTGAAAACTTTTTTGAATTTTGATCTATGGCTAACCTTGGAATCATAACATCTATGAAGGGTATTCTATTACCCGACCTCACCCTGTTTGGAAATAACCTCCCCCCCTTTTGATTTCTGGAAAACCCGCATGTCGACGTTTTTACAATCTACGATTAATCGCATTGTGGATGCTTATCAAGAATGGGCTTATTCTCCACCTTCTCGTGTAAATTATGTGTGTTAAAACTATAAATTCTTTTTACTGAATGGACTTTTGATGAGAAGAGAATTTTTAGCCATTCAAATGCAAAATGTTTGAAACTGTTTTTCTGTGTTTTAAATCCTGGAGGATTAACTGCGGTCCTCCACTTGCAAAACGGGTAAAGAAATTTGGGATAAACTTGTGTAATCACTTATGAAGGCACTAATGAAGTTTAACAATCCTGTTTGAACATTCTCTTGCAATGACTACGACTTTTTTCGTATGAAACCTTGATATCAATTTCTGCATGTATATAGGTTTACTCAGATAGTTACTTATCACTTCATGCACTAGGAAAAACTTTCATAACCTTTGAAAAAAATAAATAAGATTTTGAGATGCTTGCCTTCGTCATATGATGCAAATCACTGTAATCACTGAATCTAAAAATTTGAAACACTTATTCTATTGATAACTCTACTTTGGCTACTCCATTGCTTACGAGCAAGGGTGAATCAAGAGAAATCTTAATCGCATGGTGAGAAGAAGGAGAAAACAGTTGGCAACTGACGGCCGCAATCAGATTCTTGAAACTTCCTGGGTCTACAAGCGATGGAGTTTCCTTCATCACAAGGCATTCCAAAGCTTTCTAAGAAAGAAGCAAAATCATCATTGGAGAAAAAGTAAGTATCATAAATATTTCCTAAAAGGATCTTCTAATGTCGTTGTTATGAATGTATGGAAGCCTGGACATTGTGAAAGCCGTTGCCCTACACTCCAAGATAATACCCGACAGCAAGGAAACAGAAAAAGGGCGAGGAGAAACCCTAATGTTTAGGACAGGACAAGAAGAGAGTCCAAAAGGGCGTTCTGAGCAGAATCTGGTACTGATTTCCTCTGAGACTGGTCCGCAGAGGAAGAGACTACAAACTGTGCTTAAATGGGGGAAGATCATATTAGCAATAGGATGAGGAAGAGGTATGTAAACCAAACCTATGATGAATTGTTTGATTTTGTGAGAATCCCATTGCATCACCAAATAAGCTAAGAAGACTCAAATGTAATTTTAAAATGTGAACTTTGTAATTTAAAAAGGAGTATGAAGTTATTCTTAAAAGTCATTCAACAATTGATTCTAAATCACATGGCTCTTCTTGTGAATTGATGATTTGAACAAAAAGCATTCGGAATAATTAATGAGCATGATGCATAAAAAATTTCACGCACACATTCAAACTTGAATCTGTGATTTCAAGAAAATCTAAAGAGAAAAAAATACTTGAGGATTGAGAATGATGTTCTAAAAAACCACAAAACTTGAAGGATTATATAATGAATTGGATACACTTAAGGAAAATTGGAAAAGACTCTCACTTTTGAATCCATAAGGCCAAAACTTGGAAGAGGCATTATAACTCATCATTTAAGCAATCATTTTTCCCGTGGAGTTTAGATGTTTTTCTCTGTGGGCATGCTAGGACACATCTCACCACTTACACTGTTCAACCATAGTACACATTGGGTGTGGAGGACCTAAGATACATGATTTCCAGCATATCAACCCTGCATTTGTATTCTACTTTTCCTAAGAAGGGACCTAAACTAGGTTGGGTTCCTAATCTGACTTTGTTGAGTTTTGCCAGGCGTGCTCTCACCAAAAGACCGTTGTGGGAGCATAGGAATAATTTGGACATATAGAGGCTTCGCAGCTCATAAATGCTTAACACATACTGCTTCATAAAATTTTTAATTTTTTAATTAGTGTTGTTTTTGTCTTTTGGTTTGTGCTAGTTTTTTTTTGTTGTATTTTGTTTTCACTTTGCTTTCATTTTCATATGATGACTTTCTCAAGCTTTTTAAAATTTTGGAGTTTTAGAAATTATGTTTAGCTTTCTAAATCGGTTAAAGGATCTCTCTCTAATA